>NW_025823368.1:0-1075 GCF_002878395.1 Capsicum annuum | reverse complement strand
CAAGAGTCCATTCCATGTCATCAAGCCAATGCTATTTTTGTTGAGTTCCCATCTATAATATTTTATTGACTTATTCTATTTTTTAATATATTTATCGAATTTACGATAGCGGATGGGAGTTCCAGCACCGTAGATCTGCCTCTGGATAAAGGCTTCTTATTATGAACAAACTAAAAATAATAAGTTAAACTATTTATACATTTAAAATGCTTCGGTATTTCTTTTTTTAAACGTACTAAAAAGAGAGTAAAATATAAATTTAAACGGAGCAAGTACTTCAAAATGTTAGATTTTCATCTTAAATTTGGCAGAATAGGCTTCCAACGAATTATCAAATTAGGCTTTGATAATGATTATATTTTTTATTGATCCTTGTTCAAAAATTATTTTTAAAAATTACAAAAGGAAAGATGAATCGAACTACATAACAAATTCACTCACAATAATCTCGAATTCATCTTTTCACAGCAAAATCTAAACACACTCAAGAAAACAAAAAATACACGTCAAAGGGGACTCATCTACTTATAGTGATGGAGCAGAGTATAACAACCTGAATTTTTAAAATAAACACGAAATGTATTTATAATCACTCAACACAAATAACAACTTAGAATTCAAACAAGAAAGTAATAGCCACACTAACTAAGATGAGATAACATAGTAAGAAGCTAACAAGAAAGGGATGAGATACTGGACATAGAATGGAGATGAGAGAACAATAGATCAGCTAAAACTTCACAACAATACGCTTAAACCGATCTGTCTAATTCCAAGTCCTATTTAACCAATTAACAATTGAGCCTGAATCCCAAAAAAAATACTCCAACATTTCAATAGGTTCAATAATCTCAATTAGATCAGCCCAATTCACCACTTCTAACTCATAGACCCTTACAAAGTTGACTTAGTTCATAGAGCAACAAATCTACTTACAAGTTACAAATACGACATAACAAAGTAAACTATCTTTTCTCAAAAATTCAAAATTCTAACTCCACCCCTATCAGCTTATGTTTTGTTTGTTCGTGTTGATGGAGGTGATGGTGGTGGTGATAGCAGTGATGATGGTGGT
>NW_025823367.1:0-1609 GCF_002878395.1 Capsicum annuum | reverse complement strand
TAGAACAGCTATGAAAAAACTATAAATGGCAAAATAATGCAGAGATGCAGAAAATGATCTAGAGTGTCATTACAGCATCAACGTACGTGGAAAAAAATTAGATGTAGTATGAGAGACTTCTATAACCTGACTTAGATCTCAATTAAGCAGGGTGATCTCTAAAAGGTCAAATGAAGGAAGTTGTTGTGCAATAATCTTGTTGCTCCTAAATAGATATTTATACTTTGGTTGGTTACACATTCGAAGTTATATATCAATAATAGGCTGGAGAAGTGGGTCATAACATAAAACCCTCATGCCCTTTGTGTGAAGTTGATGCTAAGAAACTCTCTCACTTTTTTCTCATGTATGGTTACTTCTCGAGTATGGCTAAAGATATTGAATGAAGTCAACAGGCTGCCTAGGAACTGCACAAATAAGCTAGCATGGGCTTATGAGCAAACAAGGGAAGGAGTGCAAATGGTGAGATTTACAAGTTGTCCCTAGTTGCTACTATATATCAAAATTAGAGGGTTCAAAATATTAGAGTCCACCAACAAAATAAGCAATCGATTGAGGTACTGATCAAATTCACTATACAAGATGTGCATGCTAGGGGTAATGCACATATAGGGGTGGCAAAAGAACATATACAGTTGGATATGGGTAGATCGAAAATTGGTCAAGTGAAAATGAATAAATATCTGACCCGATCCATATTAGATATGGATAAAATGGATAAACCCAATGAATAATATTGATATTCATATTATCCATTATTTCTTATTATGTAATAAAAAAAACAATCCTTGAATACAAGCTTTTTCTTCTTCTTTTTCTCCATTTAGGGTACGCCTGGTATGAAAGAAAATCTTTTTGTATTTCCTTAAAGAAAATATTTTCCTTGAAAATAAGTGATCTTGAGTCATGGTCGAGAGAAAGATCTTGGGGTGAGGTTAAAATTTGAATCTTGGGTCGAGTCAAAAGTTTAATAAAGAGTTTGGTCGGGTCTTGTTTGAGGTCAAGATTTGACTCTCGGGTCTGGAGTTAGTGTCATGATTTGGTTCTTGAATCAGTGTTGTGAGTTACGTCTCGAGACAGGTTTGAGAGTATGGTCTCAAATCAGGACTCAGGGTCTAGGGTCCGGGTCGTAGTCGTGTCTCGAGTTCGGTCCTTGGTTGGGATTATAAGAGGGTCTTAGGTCAGAATCGAATATCGATTTCTGGGTCTCGGGACAGAAGTCGAATCCCAGATCTGATCTTGTTTCGGGTCTCGAAATGAAAAAATAAAAATTAAACAATATTGAAAACTAAAAGAAAAAAAAAATAACAAAAAGTTAAAAAATAAACAAAAATAAAATAATTCCTTTAAAAAAAACACTTTTCTTCATTCGAAACACACCCTTAATTAGTAAGTATACTATAAAGGTTATTACATCTTCACATATGTAAGAGAGTGTAGATAATGACTACCCAAGAATTATTCATATTTTAAATGGATAATATGAGTTGATTCATATTTGACTCATTTATAAATGAGTTGGATACGTTAACCCATTTACAAATGAATAAAATGGGGGGGGAATAACCACAAATTTAATCCATTTTGCCACCCCTGCTCACAAGGTCAA
>NW_025823366.1:0-1083 GCF_002878395.1 Capsicum annuum | reverse complement strand
TTAGTTAAACATAACAACACAACACAACAACATGACAGTTTATCATTCAAATTGTGGCTTGCGAGTTTTGAAATATGACAACCATAACCTGTGGCAACTATGGTACACCCTCACACCAAACTAAAATATCCCTAGTGAATTTAGAAATGTAAAATAGGGTTCAAGGACAAACTTGCGCGGCCTAGGTGCCATCTCATACCATACCATCATGGGGACCCTCAGATCGGTCCCTACTATTCTCAATGGTAGTCCTGTCAACTTTTTTAAGACATCATCAATAATAGTGGCACCAGTTGTGTTCGGTGTGCTCAATGGTATACCTAGTGTTGGTGCTATATCACTGCCTTTTTTAAAATTATCAGTACGTCTCAAACTAATATCCCTTACTGCATTTTCTTCGACCTTCTCCTTCTGGTTCTTCTCACTTTGTTTGCTCGCTTGTAAATAATTTACCAACTTCTGAAACTCGACTATCTCAGCCCTAACTCCTACTAACACAGGAGCTTGAACAACTTTAAGCTGGCGAGTGATCCTCCGCTCAAATCCATCCAACATTCTCTATATCTTTATGCTTTTGTCATCAAGTCTATTATCAACCCATAGTTTTACTACCGTTTCCATAAACCACACCTTTTTTCCATAGTTCACAATCTTTTCATCACCTCATTCTATATCTCTTGTGAAATGACTATATAACCTGCTTAAACTGCTCTGGTCAGGCATAGATGTAGTGGTATAGTCTATGGTGGAGTAGAAGCACTGGATGTACCAGCTGCATCAAAAGGGTGGGTCTTAGACGGCCCACCCTCAACTAGAATTCCATCTACCATAGTAAATCTAGCATCCTCAGTACTCATATCCCTATTTCGAAGTATCTTAGCTAGTATCACAGCTCCTTCTTTTTACTTTCTAGCCATGGGATTTGCGGCATCCCAAATCAACCGTAAGTCAGTGATGTTTTAGTCTGAATATACTTATCTACTTCTATATACCTATCACCCTTACCTCCAAGAATATTTAAGTCAATAAAAATGGGAATGACAAAATTACATCAGAACACACCACCGCCCAGTCACTAATTAC
>NW_025823365.1:0-4733 GCF_002878395.1 Capsicum annuum | reverse complement strand
TCTTGGACTTTCTCTTCGTATTTGAATAGATGAGGGTATTTGGATTTCATTGCTTCCTCAACTTCCTATGTGATCTCCTCTACTTGCTGGTTTCTCCAAAGTACTTTTACAAATGCTATTTTTTTATTCCTTATCTTCTTAACTTGTCGATCTAGAATGGCAATAGGTATTTTCTCATAGGTGAGATCTTCCGTAACTTGTACGTCTTCAGTAAAAGTGATATGTGATGGATCTCCGATGCATTTTCGAAGCATTGAGACATGAAATACCGGATGTACTGCTGAGAGCTCTTGGGGCAGCTCTAACTCATATGCGACCTGGACAAACCTTCGAATAATCTTATATGGGCCTATATAACGTGCACTTAGTTTCTCTTTCTTACCAAATTCCATTACCCCTTTCATTGGTGATACCTTCAAGAATACCCAATCACCGATAGAAAACTCTATCCCTTTTCTTCTAATATCTTTATATGACTTGTGTCGACTTTGGGCTGTTTCCAGCAGCTGTTGAATTACTTTAACCTTTTCCATAGCTTGATAAATAAGATCTGGCCCGAACAGGGCATTTTCACCCACTTCAAACCATTCGATTGGTGATCTACACTTTCTTTCATAGAAAGCTTTATATGGTGCCATTTTGATACTTAAATGATAGCTATTGTTGTAGGCAAACTCGATAAGAGAAAAATGATCATCCCAGCTACCCTTAAAGTCTAATATACAAGCTCGTAGCATATCTTCAAGTGTTTTTATGGTACGTTCTGCTTGTCCATCTGTTTGAGGGTGATAAGCTATACTCAGATTCACTTGTATTCCCAAATTCCTCTGAAAAGACTTCCAAAAATTTGCAGTAAATTGGGCTCCCCGATCTGATATAATAGAGATTGGCACTCCATGTAGTCGAACTATCTCTTTAATGTACAATTTCTCATACTCTTCAACTATGTAAGTGGTCTTAACTGGTAGAAAGTGTGCGGATATGGTAATCCTATCAACTATCACCCATATGGAATCAAACTTTCGAGATGTACGAGGCAAACCAGTGATGAAATCTATGTTGATCATGTACCACTTCTAGATTGGAAGATCTATGCATTGCATATAACCCCCGAGCTTTTGGTGCTCTACTTTTACTCTTTGACAATTAGGACATTCGGCTACAAATTCTGTAATGTTCTTCTTCATGTCATTCCACTAATATATTTCTTTCAAATCACGATACATCTTAGTTGACCCTGGATGGATGGAGTACCTCAAACGATGTGCCTCTGTCATAATCCTCTTTCTTAGCCCGTCTACATTAGGTACACATAATCTATTTTGGCACTGAAGTACTCCTTCTAGCATAAGCTCAAATGCCTTAGTCGTACCACATTGTACATTCTCCTTAAGATGTAATAAAATTGGATCTACATATTGCTTCTCTTTCACTTCAGCTACTAATGAAGATTCCGTTGCATTATGAACAATAAGCCCCTCATCTGGAGTTTCAAGAAGGCGAACCCCCAAATTAGCTAGTTGGTAGAGATCTTTAATCATCCCTTTCTTTTCTATAGATGCCATCATAGCCTTACGACTTAGCTCATCAGCTACCATATTTGCTTTCTCTGGATGATATAAGATATCAACATCATAGTCTTTTAATAGTTCAAGCCACCTCCGCTGCCTCAAATTTAGATCTTTCAGGCTAAAGATATATAGCAAACTTTTATGGTCAGTATATATGTCAACATGAATCCCATACAAGTAGTGGCGCCATATCTTTAAAGCAAATATAACTGCTGCTAGCTCGAGATCATGGATAAGATAGTTTTTCTCATGTGGCCGCAATTGTCTGGAGGAATATGCTATTACTTTACCATGCTACATCAATACACATCCTAAGCCAATTCTTGAAGCATCACAATACACCTCATACCCTTCTGTGCCTTTTGGAAGTACCAATACGGCTGTAGAAGTCAACTTATTCTTCAGATCTTGGAAACTCCTTTCACAAGCATCATTCCATTGAAACTTGGATGCTTTGTGTGTTAGCTTGGTTAAAGGTGCAGAACTTGAAGAAAAACCTTCAACAAACCTTCTATAATAACTTGCCAACCCAAGAAAACTACAAATCTTCGTAGGCGTTGTGGGCCTTGGCCAACTCTTCATGGCTTCTATATTTTGAGTATCAATCTTTATTCCTTCACTAGATACAATATGACCCAAGAATGCCACCGATTTTAACCAAAACTCATAGTTAGTGAACTTTGCATATAACTTACGATCACGAAGAATCTACAACACCTGTTGTAAGTGATTGGCATGGTCCTCTTCTGATCTGGAATAACTAGAATATCATCTATAAGAACTATCACAAACACATCTAAGAATGGCTTAAACACCCTATTCATCAAATCCATAAAAGCTGCAGGTGCATTTGTTAGCCCAAATGGCATGACTATAAACTCATAATGACCGTACTATGTTCGGAAAGATGTCTTGGGTATATCCTTCTCTTTGACCCTCACTTGGTGGTAACCTGACCTCAAATCAATCTTTGAGAAGCACTTGGCGCCTTGTAACTGATAAAATAAATCATCAATTCTTGGGAGGGGATATTTATTTTTAATAGTCACCTTATTCAGTTGCCGGTAGTCAATACACATTCTCAATGAGCCATCTTTCTTACGCACAAATAACACTGGTGCGCCCCAGGGGGACATACTAGGCCTTATGAATCCTTTCTTTAGCAAGTTTTTCAATTGATCTTTCAATTCTCGTAATTCTGTCGGGGCCATTCTATACGGAGGAACTGAGATTGGTTGGGTGCTTGGAATCACATCAATACCAAACTCCACTTCTCGTTCAGGAGGCAAACCTGGAAGGTCTTCAGAAAATACATCAGGAAATTCATTTACCACCGAAATAGTTTGAAGAGTTGGTGGCTTCGCATCTGTATCCTTCACTCTAACTAGATGATATATGTAACCTTTGGAAATCATTTTTTTCCCTTAAAATAAGAAATAAATTTACCTCTTGGCGCACCAATATTACCTCTCCATTTAAGGGCTGCTTCCTTTGGAAAATGGAAATACACCCTTTTAGTTCGGCAATCTACTGTGGCATAACAAGACGCCAACCAGCACATACCCATTATAACATCAAAATCTACCATTTCCAGCTCAACAATATCAGCCATCGTATCGCAACCACAAATAGTTATAATACAATTTCGATAAACCCTTCTAGCTATAATAGATTCCCCAACCGGCGTAGACACTTCCAATGGCTTAGCTAGCAATTCTGGTGTTCTTTTGAACTTTCCAGCAACCAATGGAGTGACATATGATAATGTAGAACCGGGATCAATTAATGCATATATATCAAGTGAAAATATAGACAATGTACCGGTAACTACATCTGGAGAAGCCTCTAAATTTTGTCAATCCGCTAGAGCATACGTACGATTCTGAACTCCACTAGAACTAGTTGCTCCTTTATCACCCCTAACACGACCCATAGGTTGTGAACCCCTACCTGAATAAGGTACCGATGATGATGATTCAACGGATGATCCAGTAGGTCATGCCATACCACCTATGCCCCTTTGTGGGCATTCTCTCATTATATGCCCCGACATACCACACCAAAAGCAAGCATTTGTCCCAAACCGACATGCACCTAAATGAAGCTTTCCATATTTTTTGCATGGCTGTCGAGGAGGTCTTAATTAGCTCATACTTCCTTACCCTTGATACCCTACTGTTCATGAACTCTGACTCTCACTTCTTTGCCCAAATTGATTACCTTTGGACCCTTGAAACTGTGGTGGAGCACTAGCTGCAGAATAAGAAGATAATGGCCTAGGTGGTCTATTAGAAAATCGAGGCTTAAAATCTCCTTGGGATGCCATAAACTGCCCCGTAGATCTGGCCTTCTTGGAATATCCTCTTTCCAATTCTTGCGTTCGTCTCCTTAGCCTCTGATCCTCTATTTTTTGTGCAATAACTTGTATCCTTGCTATGTCCATGTCTTTGTTCAAAGCAACAATAGTACAATATCTAAACAAATATGGATTCGACCTATCCACATATCGATGAACTCTATCATCCATAGTAGCTACAACATTAGGAGCATACCTAGACAAGGAGTTAAATCGGAGGCTGTACTCCCTCACGCTCATATTTCCCTGGTGAAGATTCAAGAACTGATCTGCACGGGCCTTTCGAACTCGAATGGAAGGAAATGATCAAGAAATGCCTTTTTGAACTCTTTCCAAGTAGCTGAAGGTGCATCGATACCTCTAGATCGTTTCCAGTCTTCGTACCAAAATATAGCCTCCCCTTTGAATCTATATGCTGCTAACTCAACTGTTTCTTTACCTGATATATGCATAACATCTAGAGCCCTTTGGATTTGATCAATGAAGTCTTGTGAGTCTTCATTAATATCTGATCCGGTGAAGGTGGGAGGATCCAATTTAAGAAAGTCTTGCGTCCGAAGGCAAGCTGCCCTATCTGCACCACTAGAACCTATAGTAGGAATGGCTTGCCCTTGAACCTGAAGAACACATAGTTTCTGTCACGCCCCAAAATTCCATCGGGCCGGACTGGCACCCGAAGCCGAGAAGGCCCGGGAGAACCCGTTCAAATACCTGTACTTTCACTTACATGTCACCAAAAAAATTGGACAGCACTTCGTTGCATATAGAAAGGTCTAATTACCTGTATCAGCACAACACGCACAAAT
>NW_025823364.1:0-4971 GCF_002878395.1 Capsicum annuum | reverse complement strand
TTATTTTGCTAGTATAAGCCTTATTTGAGTATTGGTTGTCTTTATCATGATAAAAATACCCAAGTTAGGGGTTGATATGATATTAATGATGTTTTACATGCATATTTATTCTAATGGTACATATTTAGAGTTGATAATCATGAATTATGGACTTATTGGGTTGATTTTTGGACCCACTTATATATATATGTAGGATGGACTGGGTATTAATCATATTGAGTTGATTGTGAGAATTACATCCTTATTCAATACAGATACATTTATGAGATACTGATAGCATTAAGAAACTATCTTTAAAAGAAAATGAGACACTTCTATGAAAACTCTCGCCGTGAATACAAGCCAGAGAAGAGCGTTGATTTGAGACTGAGATATGAGACATAGTATGGCTTGTGAACTCCCTATGAATTCTACCTGAGAGCTGCGAGTTTGGTAGATGTACATAGAAAGTCATGCAATGGCTTTCACCATTTCATATCTTCCACATTGCATTGCAGTGCATTTGTATACGCATCTTTCATGATTTCCTTAGTTAACTTATATTTATGTTTCAGTTTATTCTTCATTTATATTTGTGTTGAATTTATTTTCTACATATGTATAAATATAGATATTAGTACTGTTAATGGAGACGGTTGGAGATAACATTTGGGACTTTCTGCTTGCAGGTGACATGCTCATAGTATATTTTACTATATTATTTTCTACTTTGGTCAATCGGCCTATGATGTATATTGAGTACAAATAAGTGTACTCACCCCTACTCTGTCCTTTTAGTGCAGATTCGAGTATCAGTATAGGATGCCACAACTGAATTTCATGTTGATTTGAAGCATATTTGAGGTACTGGATGCTTTAGGGTTCTCAAAGCTGACTTCGAACCTCTTTTTATCTTACTTTATGTCTTTATTTCATTTTCAACGATAGACATGTATCTTAAATTCTGATATGTACTAGATATTCTTATATTTTGACATCAGATTTTGAGGACTTATGAGATTTATTTCGGACTTATGTTTTACTTGTGTTTCATATTTAGCTTGACTTCATTCGAGAAGTCTCACCTTAGTTTATATTTTATTCAATTTTGTTCTTCATTTATCAGTTTGAGTGATTGGCTTACTTATCAGGTTATGCTGTGATAAGTGCCATCATGACCCACTTTTGGGTCATTGTGACAAAATAGAAAGAAAGCTATTATTTTTCAAAAATAAAAAAGTTGGCTATTTATTGCCCCAATTGTATCTAAAGAGGGACATGTCGTGACAATTTTTCTTATTTAATTCATGAAAAAAATAATGAAAAAATTATATAAATCCTAATTTTTGTAATCATTTTTACCTATTCTTTCATTACTTTAAATTAATTGCATAATATCCCACAATAACCCTAGATACACGGATACATGTTATAATCCTCAACTATATGTGGGTACATATGATGTATCTGAGATTGAATCATGTATTCAAACACCTTAATCATTTATGCGGACGCCTTAACATGTATCTTCTTACATCTAGAGGGTTATTTGTCTGTAATGTATCTGCGACTTAATTATGTATCGCGACTACACAATGTATGCACCTCACTATTTAATGGGATATTAAGTAATATTGAAAACTTATGGGAGATCAAATTTATGTTATTTATTTTAATTTTTATTGAATAATTGACACTGTTTTCCAATTAAGACACGTATTTGGCATACGTTAGCCCTATTTTAAGAAGTTGACAAAAATGATTATTTCACACATTTTTTGCAAACAAAATTAGCAATCACATGACATATAAATTAAAGTGTAAAAAATTGATAATTTGGGGTTTGTGTGAATGCATGCAACTCAAAACTTGGTTGAGACTTCAAATCAGGGTTATTTGAAGACAATAATATGGGGCTTTTGTGGGGAATAAATTTATTTGATGAATTTCTTGACATATTTTTCAAACAATAAAACACTACAAAGAAAGGTTGGAAAACACCAAGGAACCCACTTACATGAAATCTCCAGATTTGGGCAAGGACTTTTTTAAGGGGGATGAAGAAGGTAATATGCTGAATATATGCTTCGATAAAGTGGTTAGGGATGAAGATCTTTTATCTAGTCAACAAAGAAGTGGAAGTAACAAAGCAAAAATAAAATATATGAAAAGTAACATAGTTGAAATAGGAACCAATAAGGTGATTGATGAATTTGTTCTAAGAAATCTATCAATGTGACTAGCAAAGAAGAATCTTATGATAGGATTACAACTTTAAGAAGATCCAATAAATTAAAGAAGTAATGAACTTTCAAGTGTTGTTGGACAGATTTGAAGAAGAAGAAAAGAGGAGAGTACCTTAGGTTACTTTAGACAGACAACCTTATTTGTAAGTCAATACATATATAAAATGAAGTTTGAGGTTGATAACTCAATTTTATCTGTTGCTTTTATATTTTGGCATTACTTAAGCATCCTTATTTATAATCTCATCATAGAATATATCATTAATTCAGTGATGACTATCTAATTTTCTCTATCTCTTATTTACTCCATGGCTATTAATTAATAGAGGTTCATTATCTCGTTAGAATTAATAGAGTAAAATGTAGTTCACTTTGCTTGTATTCTTCCTTTGAAATGATCTTTATTAAATTATTAATAAAAAAAATTTACCCCTAACACCTGGCTTGCTTTTAAAAAGAAAATGACAAATAAAATATAATAAACAGAATATCAATTTATTTTAATAAAATAAAAGGACACATCTTTTTTTTGGTAAACCAGAAGTTATATTAATTAAAGGAGTTTGTATTAGGGGTTGCTTAGTCAGGCTCCAGAACGAAAAAAGGGGGCGTGCTCCCAGAAAAGTTTGAGTTACATATAGTTCTACAAAAAAAAAAATCACATTTATCGTCTCAAAATACATAGACTACAAAAGAAGGGGGGATATAAAAATTTTTCATAGTCCCAAAAAAGTTTGCTTGGCTCCTTCCTTTGCTAAGGCATCAGCAACCCTATTATGTTTCCTATAGTTGTGGTAAGCGGGAGGTCCTCCTAACCTTCTAAGCAGTGACCTGCAAATATGGATGATTGAGTTAAAAGAGGGTTTCCTTGTTCAAGCATGTTAATTATAGCCTCAGATTCAATGTTAATAATAATGAGACATAAATTGTGCTATACAACAAGTTGCAGGCCTTGTTTGAGAGCCATGAGCTCCATGAAGTTATTTGAAGCTTGGAAAAAACTTTGAGAGAACCCAAGCACCCAATCCCCGTTGAAATTTTGAATAACACTCCCAATATCACCCTTACCTAGGTTACCCAGACTGGAACCATCAGTGTTAAGTTTATAAATATTTTTGGGAGGGGCAGTCTAAGTTAGCATAATTGATCTACTAATTTGTTGGCATAGTAGGGCTTAAGCTGATAGAATTCAACAGCTTCAGAATAGGTTATTTAAAGAAGGGGGGTCTTGTAGTCAAAGACATTAAAGTAGGGGGGTCTTGTAGTCAGACATTAGAAGGGGGGTCTTGTATTCAACAGCTTCAGAATAGGTTATTTAAAGAAGGGGGGCCTTGTAGTCAAAGACATTAGAGTTCCTATTTTTTCAAATTGTCCAAATGAAGAATGGAAAAAGAATAACCTAACCAACTTAAGTATCAAAGTTGGTTCCCTTAAGAAGCGATCAAGTTCTTTCCCAGTTGGAAGGATTGAAAAGATGGATGTTTATATCTTTACTGCCCCATAATGATGGATGAGGTTGTCCCAAATCTAGGTAGCATGGGGGCAAGTAAA
Organism: Capsicum annuum; assembly: GCF_002878395.1. NCBI lineage: Eukaryota > Viridiplantae > Streptophyta > Magnoliopsida > Solanales > Solanaceae > Capsicum > Capsicum annuum. The sequence continues at coordinate 1,195 of NW_025823364.1, read as the reverse complement.
TAAAAGATGATGCACATCCTTCATAAGGTGGTTGCACCTATGGCAGTAAGGAGGAATGTTGATTCCCCTATAGGATAAAGTAGCCTTGGTTAGGAGGCTATTATGGTAAAGCAGCCATAGAAAGAACTTTAATTTACTGGAGATGTAGAGCTTCCAAATCTAACCTAGTGGAAGATGTTGCTAGAAATAGTTGTGCCTATGAGCCACCAAGAACTGGTAGGCAGTCTTATGAGAGAAGAGTCTATTACCAGTTAGGATACAAGAGGTATCATTCATGGCCTACAGGTTGGGGAAGAAAGTGGTAGCAATGATGGATTTGACATCAGAAGGGATATTAAAGGAGAAGGAGTTTAAATTCTACACTCCATTACACCAAAAGGAGGAAAGATGCATGGGTTTGGGAGAGGTCCCTGAATGATGGTAGATAGAGAAGGTAAGTGAGAAATCTATCTATCGTTTCAAGAATTGACTTTCTGGACATCAAAGACAGGCCATTGGATATCATTGTTGTAGAGAGTCCAAGCTCTTTAGATATTTCTCTATGTTTTAGGGTTGTAAGAGGAGGAGGAAGTAAGATTGGAATTCCTTTTTTCATAAGAATTATGGCCCAAAAGGAGGAAAGATTTGAGTGGCTCCTCAAAGTCAATCTAGGTAGAAGAGTGTCATTCTTTATGCAAGCTTGTAGCATACCTAGTCCACCTAAGTGTTTGGGAGTAGTGTTAGTGTTCCAGCTAACAAGGTGCATTCTCTTTTTAGTATCAGTGGTACCCCAAATAAAGTTTTTTGAGCTTTGTCAATGAGTTTATAAATTTTCCTAGGGAGGAGGAGATACTGTATGACATGGTTAGGCATGCTGCCAAGGCTAGCCTTAGCAAGAGTTGTTCTGCCAGCCATGTTAAGGTAGTGAGTTTTCCACCCAGCCACCTTAGTGTTGATGTTATCAAAAAGGAACTAGAAATCAAAAGTCTTAGGTCTATCATGAAAAATAGAAAACCCAAGTATTTTTCAAAGGAATGACTGACTTTAATCCCAAGGAGAGAGTAAAGATAGAGCTGAGTGTCATTATGGCAATTATGAGAGAAAATTACCTTGGATTTGGCAAGGTTGACTTTCTGGCCAGAGTGGAAAGCAAAGCTCTCTAGAGTCCTAGTGATGATGTTACAGTTAAGGATATCAACTTTAGCAAAGAGGGTAA
>NW_025823363.1:0-3881 GCF_002878395.1 Capsicum annuum | reverse complement strand
AACTTGATTTTATTATGAAAATTATTTGATTTTATATGTTTTCCTATAAAGTTGATGTTTGGGTTTATATCCCATATTGCTATTCATGAGATTATGAGATTTTGAATAATTTAGAAATTGAATTACATGAGTATGTTTATGTTTTATGCACATTGCTGATTAGGCAATCACCAACTCAGAGTCAGGAAGTGTGACATCCCAAAAATAACTCCCAAAATTCAGTATGGTCACTTCGAATTCTTACTAATGTCCTTTGGTCTTACCAATGCCTAGCAACTTTCATGAACTTGGTGAACTGTGTGTTCAGGTAGTACTTGGATATGTTCTTCATAGTCATCATAGATGACATTCTTATGTACTCCTGCAGTAAACACAACCATGTAAAGCATATCTAAATAGTATTATAGACTCTAAAAAATCATCAGTTATTCATAAAATTCAGTAAGTGTGAATTTTATCTAAGTTCAGTAGCTTTTCTCAGCCATATTATTTTCGATGATGTCATTAGGGTTGATCCCCAAAAGACTTAAGCAGTAAGAAACTGGATGAGACCTACGTCTCCTTTTGATATCAGGAGTTTCTTGGGCTTAGCTGGCTATTACTAAAGGTTTATTAAGGGATTTTCATCTACTGGATCCCCTATATCTAGACTGACTTAGAATAAAGTTAAATTTCAGTGGTTAAATTCTTTTGAAAAGAGTTTTAAGGATTTGAAAACTCGACTCACCACAACTCTATTTTTGACCCTACCAGATGGTTCAGATGGCTTTGTTATGTATTATAATACCTCTAGTGTTGTCTTGGGGTGTTTTTTTGATGCAAAGAGGTAAGGTCATAGCCTATGTCTCTAGTCAACTTAAACCCTATGAGAAGAATTACCCTACTTATGATCTTGAGTTTGTAGCAGTAGTGTTTGCCTTAAAGATTTGGAGGCACTATTTGTATGGTCTACATGTGGATGTGTTTACTGACCATAAGAGCCTGCAGTATGTATTCTCTCAAAAAGACCTAAACCTTCATAAGAGAAGGTGGTTGGAGTTGTTGAAAGACTACGACATAAGTGTTTTGGTTCATCCGAGCAAGGCCAATATAGTGACTGACGCTCTCAGTAGAATATCTATGGGTAGTGTTGCTTATGTTGAGGACAATAAGTAAATATTAGCTCAGGACGTTCATTAGCTAGACCGATTAGGTGCCCTCTTAATTGATTTAGCAGAAGATAGTGTATGGGTGCAAAGTAGTCCAGAATCATTCCTAGTTTTCGAAGTAAAGGAAAAGCAGGATAGGGATCCCAGTCTAGTTAAGTTCAAAGAATCGGTCAGAGATCAGAAGATAGAGGTTTTCTCCCAAGGAGGAGTTGGCGTTTTGCGTTGTCAAGGTCAACTATGTGTGCCAGGCGTAGATGACTTGAGGCAGCGAATCCTTACAGAAGGGTATAGTGCATGCTACTCTATTCATCCAGGGGCTACTAAGATGTACCATGATTTGTGGGAGATCTATTGATGGAGTGGGATGAAGACAAATATTGCAGAGTTTGTAGCTAAGTGCTCAACATGTCAGTAGGTTAAGATTAAGCATCAAAAACCTAGTGGGTCCATGCATGAGTTCAACATTCCTACCTGGAAATGGGAAAAAGTTAACGTGGACTTTGGGATGGGTTTACCTCACATTCATCATCAGCATGATTCAGTTTGGGTCATTGTAGACAATATAACCAAATCATCTCATTTCCTACTAGTCTGTAACTCTTACTCAGCTAAGGATTATGACAAACTCTATATCAGAGAGTTGGTCAGATTGCATGGTGTTCTAGTATCCATCATCTTAGATAGAGGTACCCAGTTTACCTCTTATTTATGGAAAGCATTCCAAAAGGGTCTTGGTACTCGAATTCACCTCAATACAAACTTTCACCCTCAGACAGATAGACAAGCAGAAAGGACCATTTAGACTTTAGAGGATAGGCTGCGAGTATGTACAATAGACTTTAAAGGTAGATGGGATGACCACTTTCCTATTTAAGGCGCTTTATGGTGGGAGGTGTAACCAACAGCTATAATTCTAGTATTCATATAGTTCTATTTGAGGCACTTTATGAGAGGAGGTGTAGATTTTCCATTGGTTAGTTTGAAGTGGGTGAGGCCGTAATGGTAGGGACTGACTTGGTATTTGAAACCTTAGAGGAGGTCCAGTTGATCAGGGAAAGACTTAAGACAGCACAGAGCCAATAGAAATTATATACAGGTATGCACAGAAAGGATCTTAAGTTCGAGATTAGTAAATATGTGTACTTGAAAATCTCTCCTATGAAAGGAGTGAAGCGGTTTGGCAAGAAGGGGAAACTCAGTCCCAATATGTCGGTCCTTACCAAATTCTCATCCATTTTGAAAAGGTAGCTTACAAGCTTGAATTGCCCTCAGATCTATCTTCAGTCCATCTGGTGTTTCATATCTCCTTACTAAATAAATGCATAGGTCACCCATCAGCCTCTCTTTGGCTAAATCAGTCCATTCAGGGAGCTACTTGGGAAGCAAAAGTAGATATGCGAACCAAGTATCCTCGCCTTTTCTCCATAAACTCAGATTCAGCTTCAGGTAATAATTTTACTTAAGCTTATTCAGTTTCATGCTTAGATTTTCTATTACTAACTTGGTATTAGTTACCATTGCATATTCAGTCATATGTTCATGAGTCAGTTCAATCATGTATTCATGCATCAGATATGTATGTTCAGTATGGAATTGTGTATGGAAGTAATGTTAGTTAGATAAATATGTTTTACATATTCATGTTTAGTAAGTAAGTTCAGTCTACCACTATTCTCAGCTTAGTCAGTCTCATTCGAGGATGAATGTTCCCAAAGGAAAGATAATGTAAGACCCTACAAAATTCATAGATTAATTCAGTCATTTAAACTTGTTAACGGGTCCAAGACTTAGAAAATTTTAGCTAAGTATTTAGACTTAGTGTTATTTTATCCTTCAAAAGTTGGTAATCTTATTTCACGACCTTTACATCCATTAAATGTTGATATTTGAGTTAATTCATGATTAGGAATATCTATAGGTGTTCCCAGACAAGTTTAAGATTTTTTGGACTTCGTTTGAAGAACCTTTGGAATCCTAAATGATTGAATCAATGAGATATTGATGCATTGATAAATTATTTCCCCAGCTATCAGCGTCTAATTCCAGTGAACCGATGTGGACTCGATGTGGTGCGTTGGCTATCGCATCGATGCCAATGATGCGATGCATTGTCCTGCGCATCGATGGTTCAGTTTATAGTCATTTAAAAAGTCGTGTCCTCAAGGTTAATTAAGTTTTTCTCCCACGCCCATCAGCCCCCATAACACGAAATTTAAACTTATTTTAGCAAGTTATATTCACATTTTCACAAATTGCTCAAGAACTTAAAACTATAGATGAATTAAATTCAAATTCAAGGCTCAAGATTCCATCATTAATTTTCCAGAATTCACCAACTAAGTTATATAAAGTGTTCATCCAAGGATTCCTTCTACCCGTGGAAGCTAAGAAACTCTTTTAAAGTTCATATAGAGTGATTTCATGATTTCCATGATTTGAATTAAAGTGTATTCATGATTTATTACAAGATTCATGTAGAGTTAATTAATATGTGTGCTTTATCATGTGAATTCATGTTGAAAATCTTAGAATTGTGTAATTGGAATTGAATCATGATGCCTACTTGTTGTTTTTGTATAATGTGAATATATTATGCCCCATAAGTGTTTGATGAATTATCCATGCGAGTTGAATGGTGAAATTATATCATGTTAGCATGTATGCAAGTGTTTTCTTTAGTGCTGATGATAGGCGAAATTACGCGCCTATATCAATATATTTTGCCCATATTTT
>NW_025823362.1:0-1128 GCF_002878395.1 Capsicum annuum | reverse complement strand
TTTCGATATTCCTTTAATACTGGTTGTACAACCTTCATATTAAAAAGCATACACTATTCATGATTTTAAAATTTCCTATAGGTACTACGTAATACAATATGTATGAATGCATAAACTAGATATGAAAACTAATTTTTCCTATGCTAATAAGTTCACTAGACTATAGAGTATATTCATGTACCTTTCGTCTTTCCATTACGTTGGTCGTATCAACACCTCAGTGATTCTCCTTCCAGCTATGAAGAACTTTTTAGGCCTTTTTTGTCCTTTTGGTTACTGTTCCGTTCCTCCTCCGTTTAGACCGATGATCGCAACCATCATTTTTACCAACTTAAAAGATTGACAAGGTATATAAAAAAAAACTTTTATTCCATGAACTTATTACAACATAAGAAAAATCTTTAATCAGATCTTTCTTTATACTTACATACACACTATTATTACTTTTTCCTGGCGGGAGAAAGTGCTCACTCACTCATTAAAGAAGATACCTAACAATTTTCTAAGAAAGAACATATTTTAGAGAAAATGTAGTCTATCTTCTAAGTTTTTCTATCTCTTTTTTTATAGAAGTAAGGAGGGGTATATTACAATATTTATTTCTCGTAGGATCGTCCCTATATAATTTAATATTTCTCTTTCAATCCCTAATCGAGATAAGTTTAAAAGATAAGATAAGATTCTTTTATCTTGTGATTGGCTGGTTTTGGATTGTGAGGTCCAACCTGTCCAATCTTCTTTATTTTTTCTTTGGTCATGAGAACCCAATTCATATTTCTATTCAGGACTTTATAAGTTACTGCGAACTTGTTTTTAAGGATGTGATAAATAGCCTTCATCCCTAATGCTCGTCTAGTTTGAATCCATTTCTTGTTAAAATATGGAATTTTCTTATTAACACCTGTAGCGCTAATATAAAATCTCTTAGTTTTTCCACTTCAACATAATTGACCGTGGAAAAATATAATTGATCATCTTGAGATTCCATAGCTATGCTGTAGAATCTGCAATAAACGGCTTCATTTTCTGCAAAACTCTTAATTGAACTTGTCAGATGCATAGGTAGTCCTTCTATCTCAGATAGATCAGGTTTAGAATAAACTCTGTCAAGATAGCCGAACTCAAATA
>NW_025823361.1:0-1034 GCF_002878395.1 Capsicum annuum | reverse complement strand
ATCGGTGGCAACACTTCTTCCTCTTCTGCACTTTTAAGAACATTCCAATTCTTATTATCTGGCATTGGAATAATTGAAAGTTCATAAGTCTTCATCTAAGTGTTTGGCTTATAGTAATTTAAGCAGTATGACCCAAATTCTTTTACGTGTTTAGCCTTCAAGATGGTAATAGAGTGAGGACAAGGTATTTGATCTATTTGAAACCTCCCATAATTACATGATTCACTTTTAAGGTTGATGATGTATCTTTTTTCAGATTCATAAATTGAGTAAATATAATTCGAGGAAGACTTGACCTAAAAAAAAATTCAAACAATCTAACATTTGAAGATAGCATGAAATACAAAATAATAAGATAATACAAAGTGAATAAAATACAACAACTAAATTCAAAATAAAAAAATATAAAATATTAGTACATATATAAAACAAATTAACTTACATACATTACATAACAGATAGTGTATATGAATATTTTAAAAAATAAACTGAACTAAAAAAATTTGCTATACTACATAACGATTTAATATATATATACATAACATAGTTATGTATATTTAACATAATACACATTACCTCATTATGTACATAGAAAATAGTCAAAAGCCCCCCTCCCCCAATCTTTATCCCAAATTTCAACTACACACCTATACTTTGTGGGGGTCCCCTGACTCCCCTGAACTATTTAAAACTGAAATTATAACATCCCTAAAAGCCGAAATGGTAAGTGAATGTGTTAATATATATATATATATATATATATATATATATATATATATCCAAAATCTCTCCACCACCACCCACCATAATTTGAAATTCACCAATTAGAAGACTTATTTACATGTAAATTAAAAAAAATTTCCTTAGATTCATCTCCGTTTTCGCCTTCTTCCCAAATAGTTCTTCAACACTAGTTTCTTTCCTTTTATTTTCGAGAAAAAATTTGAAACCCCACGAATCAAGAATGGCTTATGCACTAGTTTTTGCCATGGCTTTAGCACTAAGGCTAATTTTTTATCTAGAAACTTGTAGAA
>NW_025823360.1:0-1083 GCF_002878395.1 Capsicum annuum | reverse complement strand
GTTTTATACTTAAGCAGGCAGCAGGTCGGCATGCCTGCTTTAGTTGCTACAACCGTGTTTTTACTGTATCACCCTTAATTAATTATTATAAGTTATTTACGTATTAGAAAATTAATAATATTTAATACAAATAAGTAAAATAAACATTTCTGACATGTCTGCTTCAATTGCTTCAACCATAATTTTACCATATCACCCATAATTAATTATTATAAGTCATCTAAGTATTAAAAAATTAATAAGATTTAATAAAAGAGATGAAATAAACATAAAATAATAAATTAACTCTTGATGATTTAAATTAGCTTGACATCTTATATGAGGCTCACTTAGATTATTTTCACAAGTAATTTTTTATAGTTATCATGCTATATCACTTTTAGTACATGTCAGCTTCGTGGCTCCAATCATGAATTTACTATATCATCCCTAATTACTTATTATGGTTATTTAAGCATTAAAGAAAATTATATTATTAGTATCCCATACAAGAAGTCACAATAAGTAGCTGAAGCAGGCTGCTCATGTTCGACATGCCTGCCTCAGCTGTTTCAATCGTGATTTTACTATATTACCCCTAAATAATTATTATAAGTCATTTATCTATTAAAAGATTAATAATATTTAACAAAAAACTAAAATAAATATTTATAACATGACTGTTTCAATTACTTCAATTGTAATTTTACTAAATTACCCATACTTAATTATTATAAGTCATTTAAGTATTAAAAAATTAATAATATTTAATAAAATAAAGTAAAATAGACGTAAAATAATAAATTAATTTTTGATATTTTAAATTAACATGACGTCTTATATGGAGCCACTTAAAAAAAATTTTACAAGTATTTTTTATAATAATTTTACTATGTCACTTCTTAATTAGTAGAATAGAAAAAAAAAAAATTATAAATTGCAATAATTAAGAACTTAAATTATTTAAAAAATATAATTGACTATCAATGTTACAAAAGTTTGAACAACTCAAAATATCGTTATGCAAATTTTATCAACCTAAATATAATATTATATGTCTAACTTAGAATTTATCAACCAAACAAATAAAACTTTTAATTAAAT
>NW_025823359.1:0-1659 GCF_002878395.1 Capsicum annuum | reverse complement strand
TTGTGGATATATTGAGTTGATTTATGAGCTCATATATATATATATATCATTATATATATATATTGAGTTGATTGTCAGCATTACATAATTATTACAAGCATATACATTCATGAAATATTGGTACTATTGAGAAACACTATTTTTGATTGAAAATGAGATACTTTTATGAAAACCATCTTCGTGAACATGAGCTGGAGAGGTGACTTAAGATTGAGATGCAAGATATACTATATGGGTTGCGAATCCCCCATAGGTCCAACCTAGGAGCTGCGAGCTCGGTTGGTGTACACAGAAAGTAATGCAATGACTTTCACCATTCATCCCATCCATATTGCAGTTTATTGCATTTGCATATGTATTCTTTAGTTTTATTGATCTGTGTTTAATTTTAGTATAATCTTCATGTATATCGCTATTGCTTTCCTTTCTTTATATATATTATAACTATTAGTGAAGATAGTGTGAACTACCATTTGGGATTTTTCTGATTGGAGGTAACATGATCATAGTATATTTTACTTATCTTATTTTCTACTTTTCTTAGTTGGCCTATGATACCTACTGAATACAAGTGAACCATACTTACTCCTATTGTGACCTTTTTATACAGATTTGAGTATGATTGCAGGATGTGATAACTGATTACGTGTGGATTAAAGTAGTGTTTGAGGTACTAGGAGCTCTAGGGATTTCAAAGCCAATTCAGGATCTCCTCTTATCTTACTTTATTTCTTTCTTTCAATTTTAGAGACAAATATGTATTCAAAAATTCAGTTATGTACTAGATGCTCTTACATTATGGCACCTGATTTTGGGGATTTATGGTATTTCTTTAATATTTCTATTTTATTTATGTTTTCTATTAGCTTGCCTTCCTTCATGAATTCCCCCTTGGTTTATGTTATTTTCGTTTCATTTTTCCTTTACCAGTTTATGTGATTGACTTATGTATCAAGTATGAGCCGTGATAACTATCATCATGATCCATTTTTGTGTCGTGACAAAGTAAAATCATTGTCAATAGGATGAGTAATCCCACGGCTCATAACCAACAGTACGAGTTCGTAGTGTGGACTCGTAGGTGGATACCTGCAATTGGGTAAAATTGAGCTCAAGATCACAAGCTATAGTCCTAGACTATAAATTAGGTAATGACTCATAGGAACTGAAAGAATTTCACTGATTCACTACTAAAAAAGTTAATAAAAAAGTCATACAAAAAGATACGAACAACGTCGCTCCAGAAAAGCGACGTTCATCACAATTTTAATTTTTTTAATTTTTACTGATTTTTCACTCCAAGTGATAGACAGTGTCGCAATGTTTGTCTCTTTTTCATCAATTATTATGCCAAAAACAATTAATAAATAGGTTATAATTTTTTTTTATAAATGTGATGGACAACGTCACTATTATATTTTAAAAATGAAAATTCGTTTTTGAAAAGCGATGCTTTTTGTTGTATTTTTAATTTTTTTTATTTTTTATTTATCTTTTTACTTAAAGTGACAAATAATTGATGTAGCCTAAGTTACGTCTCTAAGAAAAATAAAAAGTAGTCCTTGGCAAATCTAGAACTAACCCAGGTTGGGGTTGATCTCATAGGGATTACGTCAAAATCTTAATCAATATGTATGTCAAGGAAATAAATAAATAACA
>NW_025823358.1:0-1319 GCF_002878395.1 Capsicum annuum | reverse complement strand
ATTTTCTTTTCCTATTCATACTGTATATGTAATCTTTATCCTTTTTATTATTACTATATCTCCTTGTTTTACTCTTTCTTTTTATATTGGCTAGGGACATATGTTATCACATGTAGCTCCTTCAAACTGATAGAATAGGATAATTTATCCTTATTGATCCATTAGCATTATTCTATTTAGTTTTTCACAGTTAGTTACCTATAGTTTATATTCCTAATTTACTTGTTATTTACTCTTTCATTATCTTTGGATCTCAATCGGTCGATGCCTACTGAGTACCACATATTTGGTTCTCATACTATACTTTTGTAGCCGATAGATTATAGTATGAGTTCTCATTGTTGTTATATGCATCATGTAGAATAGCTATAGGTTAGAGATTTTGGGTGAGCTTCTGACATTTGGTGTGTTCATATTCTCCCTTGTATTGATATAATTTATCTCTATATTGTATTTTTGGAATGGTTTCTACATGTGTTCATTCTATATTTCACTTTGTGCTCAAAGTGTATTAGAAGCTCTTGTACTAATTTCACCAGGTCTTAGGGGTTGTATTATATATTAGCCTTTTATTTAAATTATTTTCTACTATTTACTCTTTTTCTCTAGATAGTTTGTTACTAGCTTTTTTGGAATACAGGTTGGCTTACTTACTTGTTGGTTATATTAGGTGCCATCATGACATAAGAAATTAGGTCCTGACAAATTAGTATCAGAGCCTAGTCTTAATAGTATGTTTGTACAAGAGTGAAGTGTTTAGAAGAGTCTTGTGAATCAATGCGAAAACATTCGTATCCTATCTTTGGGAGGTTATAAGGCATTCTTAGGGAATTCTATCCTTGATTCCTTGTCATGTGTCTGTACTTCTATGAACCTCTAGAATTTTTTTAGTTCTACTCATTCCTAAAATTGATAACACGAGGTTACCAATATATACGAATGAGACTTTTGCATGTGTTTCTAGAGTTTCAACTTAAAGTCTGTCTAGGGAGTTAGAAATGGTTATCAAGGATCTTTAGGATTATCCAAGAGTTTTTGAGGCCAACCCAGGCTCTTGTAGAGTTACGACAGTCTTAGTGTTTTAGGATCTAATATTAGGGATTCCTAGCATTTTTGTAGATACGTCACAGCCAAAAATAGTGCTCGATATATTAAGTATGTCTCAGAACAAAGTTAGACTTTATTAGTATTCAATAGGGCTCTTTTTTAGTTTTATATTATGAGATTGGGTTTCTTGAATAGCCAAAAGTGCCCCAATATTGTATACTTCAAAGCCTAAGTTGGTGCATAGATTTGTTAGAGGATTAACCTTTAGCACT
>NW_025823357.1:0-1265 GCF_002878395.1 Capsicum annuum | reverse complement strand
TGATCTGATCTGTTCAGAGAGTGACATCCATTGCCACTCTCTAAACAAATCAAGCTCTATTTTTGTCATAAAATAGCAATTCCTTCTCAATTCCTACCAGAAGTGGCAATGGATGTCAAGCAAAAGTAGTTAAGGGCTCTACTAAGTAGTAGATATGGGATTGAGGAGTAGGGTTGTACTCTAGAGGTAATGCTATACTCCATTCTTCCTCCCGACTTCCTTTTTATTCTCACTCTCATCCAACTGATGCAATTGGAGTAGAATCGCTTTCCCTTACTAGGTTTAGATGCTCTTGATGTTCATCTCTTCGAGAAATTTTAACCCTTAAATGTCAATAAGGTATTTACGATATGCAAAAAGAAAGGATCCGACGACCTTTCCCTAATCCACCATTGTGGTTTCAACCACGACTTCGCAATTAAACAGTTATAGCCACATATATACTCATCAACAGTTTAGTATAGTTCCAACTTCCAAGTTATGTGATGTTATAAATATTTAAATTAATGTGTTTATGTTACTTGATTTATGCTCCCCAAAGTTAATAGTTTGTACCTATTTGATTGATATTTTAAGATGAACATATATAAGATTGGGAAAATTTCAGAAATAACAACTATAGAGCCTTAATTGTAACTTTTATAGCAACAGTTTCAAAATTATAAAAAATAGTAATATGTATTTTATATTTCAGTAAACTGTTGCTATTTAAATACATATACAATCAGAGATTCTCTTCCTAATTTAATGTTAATCTGTTTGAGTTAAATAAGGGAAAAAATTGTTCCTTAATTTATGGCATATTTAATTTCATAGATTCCTTTACCTTATAAAAATCTTTTTTTACCACAACCATTAAATTACAACTAGTAATTGAAATTCAAAAAATATTTTTCATAATCAGCAACTCAAAGCAAATTCAAAATACAGATTCAAATTCTAAGACGTTTTCCTTCATGTTATTTTTTTTGCTGATCGACTAAAATTTTGAAGAAAATATTTAAAATACAACGGTCCAATTACAGTTATTGATCAGCTAACTCGAGAAAATTGAAGGAAAGGTGTCTTTTAAGTATTAAATGAAGGATTGGTGACATTGACCAACAAATAGGGTCAAACATCATTAGGAAACTTGATTAAGTTAATTGAGGACTTGATTAATATTTTCAAAACTTTCTAATCTTTTCAAAAATACAAATCAACCCAACCCACACCCCTCTTCAATCCTAATCAATCACCCTCTCTCTCCAGCTTCTCCCAACTAA
>NW_025823356.1:0-1163 GCF_002878395.1 Capsicum annuum | reverse complement strand
AAAAAAATACAAGACATGAATTGTCTTTTGTTATATGTAAGCATTTTAAGAAAGATGTTATGATCGCCTTTAGAAGTTCATCCTTACTCTCAATCAACTGAACATACGCCCCCTTCTTGATCTTCACTTTCTTCTTAACTTTCTCATTCCACCACCAGTCCCCCTTATGTCGTCCTGCCCGACCCCTCGAAACACCCAACACCTCTCTAGCCGCCTCCCTAATGCAGCTGGCCGTCTTATCCCACATAACATCCGCGTCCCCCCTACACTCTCACACCCCCATTCCCGCCACCTTCTCCCCTATCTCTAGCGCACTAACAGGTGTCAAGCCACCCCACTTAATTCTGGGTCGACCCTCTCCGCCCTACTCTTCTTATTCTTCTTGATAATTAAGTCCATCACCAGAAGCCTGTGCGGAGTCGAAAGATGCTCACTCGGAATGACTTTACAATCCTTACACATAGCCCTATACCCCTTTATATACCCCTTTATGAGTTTTTTCAAAAAAAAAATAAAAAAAAATTGGGGGAGGGTCGGTGGGTGGGTGTTGGACTGTAAAGTGGATAACCAAAACTTCACCAACAAGGTGATAGCCAATCAAATGAGCTACTAAAATTCCCTCAACTAGCTCCGAGTCCGCATGACATTTCACTCTTAACCACAACAACGTAACTCATCTAATGATTCTTCAGTGCCAAACATGTATGCATAAGTATTGGTAAGTATAGGTCCGTTGTCTTGTAGGCTGATTATGCTGTTTTCAATTGTATATAGAGGTTGTGTCCTAATTATTTCAACTTCATATCCGATGGTCCTATCTACAAGTTACTTATCCTACAAAAATGTTGTCAATTGTTGTAGAACTATATAGTGAAATTGATAATTTTCATGTAAATTATCTAGTCAATGACGAACCAAAAATTGCTATCTCTTTTTAGTAATATATGAAATGCTTAAGATAATCAAAGTGAGAAATGACTAATAGTTTTCAAAAGTGTTTATAGTTTCCAAATGAACAACTAGCTAGTTAAAATGTGTTCATTTTCCGAGGTGTAAACAACATAAATCCCCTAATTAATGAAACTAATTAAACAAAATTCCTTTTTGTTTTCTCTCTCCTGATTTTTGCAAAGATACTCATACATTCGGCCTTCTATTATACA
>NW_025823355.1:0-2620 GCF_002878395.1 Capsicum annuum | reverse complement strand
TACAAGTCTTTAAAAAAATTGACTAGGAGAGGGTTGTAACTATTTTACGTATCCTTTATTATTGACATTTGTATAATCACAATATCATCTTTGAGGTTTTTGTAATTCTCAAGAATAATTACTGCTAAATGTAAAACAAAAAATAATAATTTTGTATTTGTTATGATATATATCAATTATAGTGAATGTCTATCAAGATCTATCAAGATTTATTTGATGTCTATCAAGATTTGATGTATTTGTCCTTTTGTGTGAAACTAGGGGCAATTCCCTCTATAAATAGAAGGGCTTCCTTTATTGTAAATCATCCTCAAGTAAGAGAAATAACAATAACTCTCTATTCTCTCTACTCTTCTTTTTGTTTTTTATTGTTTTATAACACGTTATCAGCACGAGACTCTGCCAAACAAGGTGAGATTATAATCCGAAGGATTTCAAGTCTTTATATTATCTTTCTTTTGCTACTACTAATATAATTATTATTGGATTTGAGGAAAAATAATTGGTTTAGAACCATTTATATTTTAGATTTATTCCTCAAGAACAATATTATTAAAAGGGATGATAATATGTTGGGTTCAAGTCCCATCAATTTATACCTAAGACGCCTTTATATGGATAATACGTTGAGATTGGATCTCAATGCATGTATTGATGATATTATGATGGTAAGGCAAATAATGGGTATTTGACGAAAAGTCATGAAATATATCCCATTGATATGCTCTATTCTCTAAATTGAATGTGGTAGCAATAAATCATATGTATGCCTCAATTTGCTTTTATAGTAGCTATCATAATTTTATACGCTTAAGACATGCGTATATTTCATTCCTGGAGAATGAGAAGCTTATTAATACAAACGTGCATTTGATTGTGATGGTATCACAACTCACCTCCAAATGAGGCAGAATAACTGAGAAGGCTTATTTTGAAACTACTTCTAAAGTAGTAAATCTGAAATTTATTCATGTAATAGTAAATCTGAAATTTACTAAAGAAAAAAGTACATGTCATGGTAAACTTGGAGTTTACTAGAATAAAAGTTCATAAATTGATATGAACGATTGTGACATCTCAAAGATGTACATATTGAATATTAGACATGTATTGAAGAACCAGAAGATTTTTCGAGAATTATTTATGTCACTTGTTCTCATGATAAGTTGGTTGGACCAACTAATGTTGGGATTGAATTTCTTAAATTTGAAAAATATAAAAGGTGAATATGGGTCCATTCACCTATGATGTGATATGTTGAAAAGATGCATCTATAAGATGATCACATCTACATTCATGGTCAACCTACCTTTGACATTCATAAAGTTATAATTTGTTCAATATAAATTGAGCATAATTTTTAGATTGTATAATCAAGATAATTCATCTTGATGATAATGGTTTAGCATTGAATGTCTTCCATAAATAGTTAAATCATTACTAATGAGAACAAAGTTTCATGTATTGGTATGAAATATGATATATTGCATACAATAGCACTTGTATGCATTGGACCAATATATTATGATTATTTCTTCCCTCTAAATTGGTTCAAGGCCAGGAACCAAATATTCAATCTAATAGTTTTGATGTGCAGTATACGATTAATAAATATACCATGATACACAAAGATGGATTCCTCAAATAAGATGGAGGATGTATGTTAGTTTTTCTAACATAAGGGGGAGATTATAAGCAGCTATGAAATATGTTAGGAATTATCATCAGATCCTCATTCAAAAGATAATTTAAGTCAAATACCGAAAACATCTCATATTTAACTGCAAGTGTTTCTATTTTGTGTCCTTAAAGGATAAAGTCTATGCATGCGTGAAGCATGATTGACCAATTGGTTCCAAATTAAATAATTCTTGAAAAGGATAAGGAGAAAATAATCATGATAAGAAGGCAATGTGCTCTTGAAGAGCCTATGACATAACACTTCATGAAACCTTATGAGAGATTTAGGTACTTGAAAATAATGAAGTGATGAGATCTCAAAATGTTGTGTCGCATTGTGAATCGATACAAAATAAAAAAATCATCGACGATATCTTTGATACAATATTGGCGCAATATTGTAAAAGATTATGAGGATCTGAATTCTACGTTAATTTAAGCATGCTGGCGTAGAAATATTTATCAAGTGATCTAAAAGGATACATTTTGGTAAGCATAAAACTTATTTGATTTGCAGTCCAAACACTTGACATGTTGGATATTTGTAATACCCCGCATGTTTCTAAGCTAGGAAGTGAATAAGTATTCCTACGTATGAAATATCCTATCCTGTGATTCATACTTGATTACATGACTTACAATGAATATTCTAGTGATATGATAGCTTATGATGCATTAAGCATGTTCATATGAGTCACTTAAGGTAATACAAGGTAAGAGTTTTTGAATCCATCAAGTTTTAGTATTCAATTTTACAAGGGTCATCATTGAACGAGTATAACTCAATGTTAATATGGTATTTTGGCTGATTAAGACCCACCAAATTGTAGAGAATCGAATTAGCTTTCCAACGATACCGATTTCGCCTTAATCCAATACCCGAGCGAAAAGTTATGCCCATTTTTGTGAGAGACAGTAAGCATAGGCGATTGGTTAGGCG
>NW_025823354.1:0-1441 GCF_002878395.1 Capsicum annuum | reverse complement strand
TCACCAATCTTTCATTCAACACTTAAAAGACACCTTTCCTTCAATTTTCTCGTGTAACTCTAGCATACGAAATTAACTATTACTTCCTCCATCCTTCGATAGTCGTCCATTATTTACTTGAAAGAGTTTAAGAAATAGTAAATGACAGAGGTAATTTTATCATATTATCCTTTGAATATTATAAATTTAATGCTTTAGAAAGTACAATAGATAATGAATGATATGCTAAGATAAAAATGGATAGAAAGGTAAATTATTCATTTATTTTTCAAATTGGACAAGTATTGTTTGACATATATTTTTAGTATAAGGGACAAGTAAAAATAGACACAGGGAGTATCTAAGATGAATATAATTAATCCTTTTTATGGATGGCAAAGTTATCTCATGCTTTAACCATTAATTAGCAGATTTATTGAACTAATTAGAAGTCACTGCATTTGATGCTCAAACCCCTCTACCAAGAATTTTTTACTGGTCTCCTCCTTTTAAACCAAGCAATACATATATAACAATTTGTTTATTATTAATCGCCACAAAATAATGTCTTCATTATTAATCACGGTAACTAATTAATGGATTAAACCCTCTTATAACTGGTATGTGAATCAAATGAATCTTAAATATTTATAAGATAAGATAAATCTGAATCTAAATTTTAGCAGAGACAAAAATATTAAGATATTGTTTGTCACATATATAACGTTGATGAACAGAGTCATCCAATTACTCATATTTATAGGACTAGATATCGACGGCCCATGCTAGCACGGGCTCAATTTATATATTTTCTTATTTTAATTTATCTGACACAAATAAAATTTAGATAATCAATTGGTTAAAATAGTTTAAATTTTTATTTGTTGTGATTTATAATATTTTTTCATCTATTTCATTTTAAGTGACCCTAATATAATTTCAACTATTTTTTTTAAGTTGTTAATTATGCGAATTATATTATTTCTTTTCCATCAGTTTATGTGAGAAAAATATGTTTTACATAACGTTATAATTTTTTCTTTGATTTGGAGTGATGTAAATAATTACAAGCCGTCAGATAATTAACATCTACAGTTTAAATTTCAAAACCGATTATGTTACTCCTATCAACATTAACATAATTTTATCATATCCAATACTAATCATCAGTAACTCACGGGAATAGTATATTAATCAAACACAAAAGATATGTTTTGCATATATAAAAAACGACATCATTACATGTTACTGGATAGTGCATTATATTTATCTCTCACAATAATAAAATTTTTATTATATGTTTTTCTTTATTTTTTTTCTTGACACATATTGTCAACACAAATCTTAAGAAAATATTCATTAGAAATATATTTTGTTAATTAAATTTATTAATTTTATACTTTAAACTTCTAAATTTAATTATAAATATTAGTATTTCTATATAAGACCAAAATAATTTTAA
>NW_025823353.1:0-2447 GCF_002878395.1 Capsicum annuum | reverse complement strand
AGTGATGATGTTACAGTTAAGGATATCAACTTTAGCAAAGAGGGTAAAGTCATTAGCAAAAAATAGATCAGAAACTTTGGGACCTCCCAGCGTGAAATGAATAGGAGTCTAGTTAAGGGTATCAACTTCATTGTTAATTCTCCTGGATAAGAGCTCCATACAGAGGATAAAAAGATAGGGGGATAAAGGGTCCCTCCCCCCCCATATTATACCTCTAGAAGGACTAAAATTTTGAGTGCAACCACCATTAATAAGGATGGAGATAGATGATGCGGAGATGCAGGACATAATAAGCTTTAAAAGTCCAGGAGGAAAGTTAAAGAAATGCATGGCTTGTCTAATGAAAGATCACTCAATTCTGTCAAAGGCCTCCTCAAGATCAATCTTTAAAAACATGTGGAAGGTTTTTCCTTTCATTCTTGTGAAGTGATCAATGTATTCTTGGACAATGATGGCATTGTCAGAAGCTCTTCTATTGGACAGAAAACTAGCTTGGTTATGGCCAATGAGGGACTAAAGATAAGGCTTGATCCTATTGTCTATGAGCTTTGTAATGATTTTGTATTGAGAATTACGCAGGCTAATGGATCTAAAGTTCTTAAGTGTGGTGGCATTCCTGCACTTGGGGATGAGATAGAGGTAGGTAGAGTTGACCTCAGGGTACATAGTAGCATTGAAAAAAATTTGGGTACAAAAATCTAGGCGGATGGGGCAAAGGAGCTCTAATACCTTTGATACATAAAAGGGTGCAAACCATTAGGACCAGGGGCCTTGGAGGGTTTAAAGGAGAAAACTGTAGCTTTGATTACTTCTAAGCTAGGGATAGAATCTAACATAGAATGAGAGGAGGAAGATATGGACCCTAAACTAGAGGGGTTTGGTTGACATCTTAAGTTAGCAGACAGATAGTCTGTATGAAAGAGGGATGTATAAAAGGATAAGATGACTTCTTGAATAGCTTAGTGCTCATGCAACCAGGTGTCATTCTCATGTAAGGAAGGGATTTTGTTTCTTCTTCTTCTATTGGGGGTAAAAGAGTGGAAAAACTAGTATTCCTATCACCCTCCATGAGCCATTTTATCCTAGACTTGATCATCCAAAAGTCACTTTCATTTTTCATGATAGAACTGAACTCAGAGGTGAGATGAGCTTCTAGTTTTTGTAAAAAGCCACTAGTAGGATAGTGAGCAGAAGTTTAAATGCCTACTAGTCTAGCAAGAATATGCTTGGAAAATGTTCCCAAAAACATTTCTGTTCCAAGGTCTGGCAATCTCCTCAAAATCCAAAGTAGCCCTAGTAAGGTTAGATCCTTCAAGAAATGAATAAGATACTAGGGTATGAAAGTCTTCATGATTACACCACATTGATGAATGGTTATAGTGGGTTCTAGGAAGATGGAGGACAGAAACATCAGAGAATATATCAAGCCAGAGGTCATTAGCAAGGAATCTATCTAATCTTTCCAAAAAAGAGAAGACCTATTTCTATATTTCATGTTGGACCAGGTATATTTGCTACCTCTGAATCCCAGGTCTATGAATCTACAGTGGTTAATGCAATCCCAAAAAAAAAAAGACCTAGCTAAGTTAATCCTAGTACCTCCAAATTTTTCACTAGCTTTAAGAATTTCATTAAAGTCTCCTCCACCAATCAACAGGTACTATCCAGGGCATGAGACTTTAATCCCAAAGCAACCTTCTAGAGGGAAGGGCACATCTATTTGTGAAATAAAGTGACTTTGTTGAAGAGGCCTGAACTTTTATTACTACTATATATAAGCATGAGTGGGGTGGCTGGAAGCAAGCAGTTGGCGGTTGACATGCCTGCTTCCAGCTGTCTGCTTGTTCCATGATTTTATTATATCACCCCTAATTAATTATTATATGACATTTACGTATTAAAAAGTTAATAAAATTTAATCTAAAAAAAACGTAAAAGAGATATTTATGATATATCTGCTTCAGCTATTTTAACCGTAGTTTTACTATATAACCCCTAAGTAATTATTATAAGTCATCTAAGTATTAAAAAATTAATAATATTTAATAAAAAGGTAAAAATAATATAAATAATAAATTAACTCTTGATGTTCTAAATTAATTTGACATCTTATATGAAGCTTACTTAAAATATCACCCCTAATTAATTATTATATGACATTTACGTATTAAAAGATTAATAAAATTTAATTTAAAAGAAAAAAGTAAAATAGATATTTATGACATCTCTGCTTCAGCTGCTTCAATCGTAATTTTACTATATCACCTCTGAGTAATTATTATAGTCATATAAGTATTAAAAAATTAAAAATATTAAATTAAAAAGGTAAAATAAATATAAAATGATAAATTAACTTTTGATGTTTTAAATTAACTTGCCATCTTATATGAAGCCTACTTTAAAAAATTTCACAAATATGTTTTATATCAATTTTGTTATATCACATC
>NW_025823352.1:0-1138 GCF_002878395.1 Capsicum annuum | reverse complement strand
GCCCCACCATTCTCGTAAAGGGGACACTATCAGATGAGGGTCACCCATAACTTTTCCTTACCATTGGTGCAGTATTAATTTTTTTCTAATTAGGGTTAGAGATTGGACCCTACTTAGCCATAATGGTATATCAGGGGCACGTCGGTTAGATAAATTCTTCCCACAGTTTCATGTTAGAAAATCAAAACTGTCAGATATAGTCAATCAGTCTTAGTAATAGAACTCAGAAAGTTCTTCAGATTTCATGACTATCAAATACAGTCAACTTAAATATAGTACAAAACTCAGTTCATTCCATCAGATTTAGGACTGTCAGATACAGTCACTTATGTGATCAGTTATATTTAGATTCAGTAATCGTGTTATCACAGCGTTAGTGTCAGTTGTTATGTCTCATGCATGTATTCTCATGCTCATGATAGTTAGTCAGTTATTATTATTGTTCATGCATATAAATCCCATGTATTTAGCCTACCTCACATGCATACCAGTACATTTAAAGTACTAACGTATTTGCGCTATGGTATCTTATACCATAGGTTCAGAGACATGAGGTGCAGTGCAAAAATAGATTCCAAATATCTGCGAAGAGAGTTAGAAGTGAGTCCTCATCTTTTGAGGACATGATTATTCCCTATTATCTCAATAATTAGCTTATTAGTTAGAGTTAGTTGGGGATATGTCCCATCAACTGTTTACTTAGATACTTTAGTTAGTTAAAGGCTTTCTAGACTATCATGTTTCAGACTTTAGTATGTTTAGTTTTGTTTTGGGTATTCTATTACCCCACATAGATGTTATATCATTCAGATCATGTTCAGTATTTAACCTTATGGCCTTTCAGCTTATGTTTTCACATTATAAAGTATTTCATGCAGTATATAGGTACAAATATTATTCATGGGTTAGCTTATGATCCTTTAGGATCATCAGCACCATTTCGTATTCTAAGTACAAGATTTGGGGTACTACAAGCTTTGAATCAGAGCTAAAGGTTCAATGGAGTCCTAGGAATTCTGAAAGTCGCATCTAGTAGAGTCTTATACATGGGTGTGTCAGTTTATCCTCTTTCAGTATTCATTTCCTGCCAGTAAGAATAATCTTAAGTCAATTTCTTAGTGTAATCCATTTCTCCCTT
>NW_025823351.1:0-1107 GCF_002878395.1 Capsicum annuum | reverse complement strand
TGTCAAGTTCTTAGAATTTTTTCAGCAAATGATATAGATCATAACTTGTCTTCTCCTATAACACCACAAAAAATAGAGTGGTGGAAAGAAAGAATAGAACATTGGAAGATATGGCTAGAACAATGATGCTTGCAGCAGATATTACAAAAAACCTTTGGGCTGAGGCAATAAGTACTGCAACATATATCATAAATAGGTGCATGATCATACCTATGTTACTTTGATGCTAAAAGTAATGAGGAAATCTTCTTAGGTTATTCACTAAATAGTAAGGCTTATAGGGTTCTAAACATCAGAACAAATTTGTTAAAGAAAGCATGCACGTAGTTTTTGATGAATCCTGTGTTAAGATTAACCTGAAGGAAGGAAGTGACTCGGAGAAACAGGTTTGTAATGTCCCAAATCTGGTACCCAGAACTCTACACGGTGCTCATGACCCCAAAGGACCACAAGCTAATCCATGACTGATATCTGTACCTGTATATTGCATAAAATACTAAATAATGCAGAAACATGAACTGTAAGGCCATACGGTTCAAACTGAACATAGCTGGCAAGTCATAACATCTAGTGGGGTAAGAGATACCCAAAACAAAACTAAAATAACTGTCTGAAGATAATAGTCTAGAAAGCCTCTAACTGACTGATACTGTCCGAATGAGGAGTTAATGGGACATGTCCCCAACTAACTCCAACTAATAAAGAAATCAATGAGATAATGAATAAATAATCATTTCCTTAAAAGATGAGGACTCACTTCTAACTCTAATGGCTGACATCTGGAATCTACTGATGCTCTGGAGCTTATGTCTTTGAACCTATGGTATAAGACACCATAGCGTGAATGCGTAGTACTTTGAATATACTGGTATGCATGTGAGGTAGGATAAATGCATGGGGTTCATATTCATGAACAATAATAATAACTGACTGACTATCATGAGCGCGTGCGAATACATGCGTGAAACATAATAACTTACACTAATACCGTGAGTATGTAATTTCTAAATCTAAATACTGATAACATGACATACTGATAACTGATATAATCTAATAACTAATAACATGAGTGACTATATCTAACAGTCCTGAATCTGATGGAACTAT
>NW_025823350.1:0-1042 GCF_002878395.1 Capsicum annuum | reverse complement strand
TCAAGTTTCCTAAAGCTTGAGAATTACATGAGAATTCAGGCCACTTGTAGGTCATAAAGTTTGATTTTAAGTATGATTTTCAAGAGAATTCACCAGTTATCTTGGCTTTAGAGTTTTTGATGAAACCTAGAAGTTGGGGAATGAAGGGATTTGGAGGGAGGTTGGAATGCAATCGAGTTTCCTACATAGAGCCCGGCATACATATCCCCAAAATTTTAGGGAATCAGACTGCTTGTAGTTCAACTAGATTGGTAGAAAATATAGTCTTCTATTTCAGACAAGCTTTGGCTCGGAATGAATGACAAGTTAATGAGTTGTGGAAAAGAGGCTTGTAACCTCTTAACCATAAACATGGAGCTCTTCACATCCATAGGTAAGAATTTACGTGGGCATAATTTCCAAAACTCTAGGACTCCTATCACTCGAATTTGGGAGAAAGAGAAAGTTACCCTCTATATGAGTTAAGAAATGTCCCGAAGCTGAAGCTGAGACTTAGAACATCCCAAAATATCCACATTCCTTCTAACAGGGGTGTAGTTGGATGGTAGTGGCGATCATCCTTTAGCTTGCGTCCAAAGAGTTTGACGTCTCTCTCTAGACTATGTCCCGTTTTGCTGCTAAGAAAGAGTTCCACGTTGTGCTACGTCCTTTTTAGAGTCGTCCGCATCTGTGGGTTTGATTTGAGATTTTCATCCTCTCGGATGCTCTCGGCAATATCTCAAACAAAATTGTTAGTGCTAAAAATAATTCACAAAAGAGGTATATAGTCTTTTACCATATCTCCACGTGAGTTGTGGCCTGAAAAATGGAGTCATCTCTTCATGTACCAGTTAAGAATGAAATAAATACAAAAAACACAACAACCCTCTTGGTTGTTGTATAATTATGACATTTTTCGATTGAATATGTCTTCAAAGTGGGGTAGCCCTTTTGGACACCGGTGATACTTTATGCAGAACGGTCCCTACAACCTTGTAATCTTGTGCTGGTGTGGTAACCCTTTTGGTTACCTATATCACTTGTTGTATGTGGAATGATAACC
>NW_025823349.1:0-4261 GCF_002878395.1 Capsicum annuum | reverse complement strand
GTATGTCGAAACAATTTATGTTTGATCAATATTTAAAAAATAGTTTTGCGCAGTTATTAGTGATTGTCCAGTCGTTTTCAAATTGCTTCCAAATATATATTTCTTTTTATAATTTTACTACTGCTTCAAAGCACTTATTTTCTCACAAAAATGTTATCAAATATATTTTTATTATTAAATTTCTTTTAAAAATAAAAATATTTTTAACCTCCCAAAAATTTAACCAGACAAATTATACAACATGACAAATAAATTGCTAAAAATAAATCTAACGTGAATACAATCTTAAGATTGTTGGCTGCAACTTGGAGTCATTAATGGCTTGAGGACACCAAAGAATTGTCACTTTCCGAAAGGGAGAAAGTTGCCAAAATATTTTCACTGCCTCTTCAAGTTGCATCTGGAAGGACTTCTATAAATAGCACCAATTGATATTGATCTGCTTGAGCCTTGTAGAGTTGTAGGTGACGAATTCATGGAATTAGATTTGGGAGGGAGCTTCAAATACCTTATTTCCGTTTTAAAGTTTTTTTCATCTATAGTTTCTTCAATTATTTAGTGTTCGAAATTATATCTAATTCTTACTTTTAATTAAAATGAAATTATTCTTTTTGAATATTTCTTCTATTTTCTTATTTGGATAACAATATTTTTGTTAGTTGTACCAATTCAATATGGAGTAATTTTTCTTATGTTGGCAAAAATGATGGATCTTGATATTTTCATGTAATAATAGATATCTTTTTAAAAATTTTACGTTCTAGAGTTGAAGCTATTTATTTATTGTTTTTATCTATTTTAAAGTTAAATTGGTGTTATTTAACTTGTCAACATCTATCTATTATGTACTACATGTTAGCGTATTACTAAATTTTAAATCGAGAAAAGTGGAAGAATTAATACCGTTAATTGTGGTATTGGTAGATTGTTATATTTATTCAATGACATGTATATCTTTTATGTTAGAACTAGTGAATCTGTTCGCGGTTTTTGCGGTCTTATAAAATATGTAAGATATCAATAATTTTATTGCTATAATTGAGTTTTCATAAAGAAAAATGTTTGGGCAGTAGTTATATATCAGATTTTCAGTAATAAGTTGTTATTTTAATGAATATAATAAACAACAAAAAATATACTCTAATAACTTAAACGGCTGATGTGATTATTTCTTCAAAGTCTTATAATGTATCTATTTACATGACTGCAATATGGAACACCAAATAATGTTATGAACATGATTATTAATTATTTTAGGAATTATGATAATAAAAATTTGCGAAAGTAATGAAATAAAGACCATTCAGCTTTACATTAAAGAACTTTTAGAAAATGCCTTTTTAGTTTCCTAACATGCATATTTAACATACTGTACTTGAAAGATTTAAAAGAGTGAACAGTTTAGCATTATAATAAAGCACATAAAATGTTTTAGCCTTATAATAAAGAACATAAATGAAGAAAGAAATAGAGAAAACTCCCCAAAAGAAGAAAAAAACTATAGGATTGTATTTCTTGGCCAAAGAGATGTGTTATATTATTTTATATATTCTTAGCTTTATAAGTATTATAGATTAACTAGTAAACTGATTCGCGCTTCACGCGATTATGAAAAAAGGTAAAATATCAATATTATTATTAAATATAATTTATATAATTTAATTTAAAGAAATGTTTAATAGGCTTCTAACATATGTATAATTGATTTCGTAGAGGTAAATATTTGACCAGTAATTACCAAACTTTTAATAAAGTCATAAAGTTACAATTTTAAACCAAAAGAAGCTATAAACTTATGACAATCAAAAACTCATATAAAAAAAATAAAGAGAAATCATAGGGAGAACATATGAAAAAATAAATAATGTGACCTATTTTTACAACCTCAACCATCATAAAAAATAGAAGAAAAAATATGTGAAACTAATGAACAATCTTTAGAGTTTTTGTCGATATCCATTCCCATAATATCGAACACCACTTAATAGTCTTCATCTAATTTTTCGATTGAGCATGAATATAATAAATAGCAAAAACATAACAACTTAAAAGAATTATGCGATCATTTCTAAAAAGTCTTACAATGTCTCTATTTAAGGGCTAACAATTAACAATTTATAGCAAAAGAGATTCGATGAACAATACGTAACCGCATGCCTACATCTATATAAAGGATATTTTGTGTTAGTGTCTGGGTGTATTCAAATTTCTTTATTTTTCTATATATTTTTTATATGTTAAAATTGAATTCTGAATTTTAGTATTAGTTTGTAATGCTTGATTATTCAAATCTGAATATTTTATTTCCTAAATTTTCTGTAATTGTATTCAATTTTTCTACTTGATTCTATCTTTTTAAATTTCCAAAAACAAAAATATAAATGTTTTTAGTTTTATCAAGTATATACATTTTGAATATAAGAAAAAAAATAATGCAACATCACTCTTACGACCTTAATTATTAAAAATTAAAATAAAAATATATGAATCGATGTTCAATCTTCACAACTCTTGTCGATATTAACTATCACAAGTCGGTCACTACTAAATAGCCTTAATCTTATACCTCAAGTCAAATTTTAACATGGATGTAATAAGCATCAAAAATATTATAACGCCAAAAGGTAATGCAATTAATGTTTACAATGTCTTACAATATTTCTATTTGTAAACTACAATATGAAACAATAAATAATGTCATGAATATCACTATTAATTATTTTAGGAGTTATGATAATAAAAAATTTTGGTGACTTTTTAGTTTCTTAACATTGAATATTTAATATAATTAAGAGAAATAAATGAGTAATTTTTAATTTATTTTAATCTAGAACATAAATGAAAAAAATAAAAATAAAAATCTAAAAAGAGAATAAAGATAAACTTACTTCTTGACCAAAGAAATGTCATGTCTCTTCTTTTATTCCTACCTTTATTATTATCAGTAGATTGTATATTTGAAAAACTAAAAAATTTATATAAAAAAATATTAATAAATTTTATTTTAGCAATAAAATAATCAATTGAAGAGTATTTCTTGTTTTCCGTTGACACAGTGTAAAATTATGTTATAAAGTCTTGTTTTTAGAGAATGCATATCTTATTTTTGGAGAAATAATCAATTAAAAATTCTAAAGTAAACAACAATAAGTATATATACTCATATATATTTCTTAATCATTCAAACTTCTACTTTTTGAATGGGTTCAATTTTTGGTCACAATCTTTTTAATTGACTGGCATAGTTTAATGTTAGGTTATGAGATGCAAATTTTTTAAACAATTTGATATTTTTTTAAAAAAAAAACATACTCAATTGAGGCATTTAATTATAAAAGTAGTTGAGTTTTAGATAAGAAAATAAAATGAAAAATCATGAGGATTAAAATTAAATAAATGTGAGCTTTAGGATATACCACATAATTTAAGTTAGAGAGAATTGAACAAAAGGAAAAAAAGTGCTCTATTACTTCTAAGTGGTTTATATGCTCCATTGCTTTCAATAATAACCTTAAAGTTCTTGATGTCAAATAATAAATCTTTATTCAAAATTTTCTTCAATCTATACACTAGATTTTTTCTTATTTCAACATGCATTAAACCCATCTAGCCACATAGAAACCTTAGTGACTATCCAAAGACATAATAAAGAATTTACAATTGATTAAAATGAGACCAAAATACCTTGAAGGATAAAAATCATATCCAAAGTATTAAACTCAACTCACTATTTCTCTTGGTACTAACAAATTCTCACATTCTATAAACTCCCTCACAAGTCAATCGTTTCTACTACAATTTGTAAATCAAGAAAGGATTAAAAAAATGTGTGTTGCATAAGTAGAAAGAGCTTGCAGAAAAATATAATATTCAGAAGGGACAAAAAAAAAGAACAAAAAAAAACATGTAACCTTTAAAATACCCGCTTCACATTTGGTTTAGTGAGAAAATTCAAACAAAAAGTAGTAAGCAAAAATACAAAGATTAAGCAAATATTAACCTAAAAGGACATATTGTTGCTTAAACTTGGTTTGTACAACTCTATCTTTTATATATTCAAAGGAAGGTAGAAATGAACATTGCAACAATATTGAAAAAATTTCACGTTATGCACTATCTCATTCCAACGGAGTATTATATATTCACTGTAAGAGACATTTCACATTAATAACTCCTCTACTCTTCCTCATTCTTAAAATTATTATATAATTAAAAGAGTTAAATATAGTGACTTTTGAATTTTCTTTAAACACATAAATAT
>NW_025823348.1:0-1182 GCF_002878395.1 Capsicum annuum | reverse complement strand
AGGAACATTAAAAGCAGTTCTATAAGTATGCTCTTTAAATATTTGAACCTGCCAATATCCCGATTTTAAATTAAATTTTGAAAATATATTGGCGTCGTATAAACGAGATAATAAATCCTTTTTATTTGGAATAGGATACCTAATCCATTTTAAATATTTATTCAAAGATTTATAATTTATCACCAACCTGGAAACACCACGTTCCTTTTCTACTGCGTTATTAACATAAAACGTAGTACATGACCAAGGAGATTTTGAAGGCTTTATCAAACCCTTTTGTAACAGATTATCAATCTTTTATTTTTTGCAAAATTCAACTAATTCACCATTGCTTGTCGTGATTTCATAGAGATATCATCCTTACAGAAATTATCTTCATAAGAAAGAGTAACAATATTTCTTTTGCGATTCCAAAAAACACTGGGTGATCAGCACAAATATCAACAGCCAATTGTTCGAAAATTAACTTAATTTTTTCCTGTACCTTAGCAGATTTCATTGTATCATAAATATTCATGCTAAGTAATTCGAGCTGTAAAAAATTAATATATTTTTGCTTCATATCAATTAAAGCATTAATATCTCTAGTTACAGGGTTTGTAACAAAAGAATAAGATATCTCTCTATTTTTGTAAGTAGCCGTAAATCCTTTTGCATCAATATGAGTATAAGGATAAATTGCATTTATAAAAGGAGTTTCAAGTATAATTGGAGGGTATAACTAATTTTTTACCAAAAAAAATGCGGTATGCATATTTTATTCTGGAAAATATGAGTGTTTGACATTTTATACTCTATATCAAGAGCATTTCCAGATGCATATTTAACTACATAAGTGGTTTTATGAAAGCATTTTGTAGGGACTAACCCTTCATGTATGTTACTAACATCTGCTCCACGATCAATCATATCAATATTAGTTACTGAAAAATGATTATCAATCAAAAGAGTACATTTAATATACCATTTATGAGCAGTAACAATTTGCATCATTCCCAAAAAATAATTATTTTTTAAATCAAGGGAATTTTGAATATCATCCGTATCACTTTCTTCTGAAATTTTTTCTTTTCCTTTGGAAATCTGCGTGGGAGAAATATCTTTCTCAATTTGCAAAACTCTATGATCACAAATTATTTGATTTTTTTAAGAGATTTAATCTCCTTTTTCAAGTTTTCAACT
>NW_025823347.1:0-1875 GCF_002878395.1 Capsicum annuum | reverse complement strand
CCTGCTTCTTCTTTAATAGTATTTTTTGTCTTTTTTTTAATTACATCCTTTTCATGTGACAATATAGCAATTGTTTTATCTCCTTTTAACTCAAAGGGTTGGAAAACATTGATTTCGACTTTTAAACTATTTCAAAACTTTAAAGAAATTTTTTGAAACAATCCAAGAAATTATAGAGTTGTCACTTAATTTATTTGAAAAGAAATTAAGAAAACTTTTTAAAATAAATCCTAAGTCTTGAAACAGAAAAAGACTTAGACTTTTAAGAAAATCCCAGGTAAGAGTTCTTATTAACATCTTAGGGAGGCTTTTAAGGAACCTAAAATGTTCGCTAACTTGCGATTATCCGAACTATTTAAAAATCACCTTTGACTAACTTTGAAAAAGAGAAGTTGGTTTTTGAAAAGAAAGTGATTTTAGGAAAAGACTTGTATAAAATAAATTTTGACGACTTAGTGGGAAATCTAACTAAGTCTAAGCAAACTAATAACAATTGACATATAAAGGTGAAGAGAGAGACTAAAAGACTTAGGTCATTAGGCCCAAATCCACAAACCCTATCCTAAGTTAATTTGGGCTTTTGGCCCATCTTCACTTGTCTTAATCTAAATAGGGAAAATTTTAGAAATAGCAACTCTGTAGCCTTAATTATAACTTTTATAGCAACAGTATCATAATTACAAAAAATAACAAATTATATTTGTATTTAAGTAAAATGTTGCTATATAAATACATATACAAATGTATATGTATTACTCATAAATACATATGCACAACTAAAAAATACATATTCTTCTATTACTATGAAGTGGGTAAAATATTGCCACTTTTGCTATAAGTTGTAATTTTGAAAAAGTGTTGCTATTTATTGTAATTATAGTCTTAAGGATGCTAGTTTCTGTAATTTTTTCATCTAAATACTAGGATTTTTGGTCCATAACCTGCTTCGCCTGTATCAATTTATAATTTTGGATTCGAGACCCAAATGAATGAACAAATAGATAAATAAAAAATAAGACAATAATAAAAAATCGAGACTTTTCAAGTCTCTTAGCAACCTCATCAATGAGTTTTGACCCATTTTGCTTCTTCTTTCACCCGCACGCCATATAATCAACTTTGGACTTAAACTTCGGACTTGAATCGAAAAGGTTACGAAATACAAGAGGAGGAGAGTTCATTTGGACTCAAGAAATTTTTTGCACGCAAAGAAAAGATAAAGAAATTAATATACGTTCAAGGCATAAAAGTGACATATTTCAAAGCAAAAGAAAATATCAAGAATCAATTTTTGAATGACAATGATAAGCAAACTTGCACACGTATAACTAGAATGAGAGTCAACAGATAAAATGCAAAGCAAAGGCACCCACTTACATGCCTCATGATTTATGTTCATATTAAGAATGAATAAAGGTAAAAGAAAGAAAACCATATTCAATGAGTCAATGCGAGAACAAACAACGTAAGCTTGCGAAAGTAAAGAGATGAGGCAATAAGAAAAATAACCATGACTTCTAAAATTGAACAAACATAGACACTAATCCATCTAACAAAATAAAATAAAGGCTAACTTTTCAAGAAAAGGAATCTTTAAATTTTAATTAAGGCGACATTAACGAAGATTCATACATCTAAATTACAACCAACATTTTAGGGAAAAATGTGTAACGACCTATGGTTTATCTTTCTAAGACATCGTTGATTCTCTTTTGATATTATGAATCAAAGAGAGACACGAATCAAGTTTTTACACATACGAAAAACACATATAACAATCCAAAGGAAGTAAGAAAATTAAAATAAAAGTTTAGCATTTCTAAAAGTCAAATATCGTTCAACAATCATACTATGCATGACTCAAAAATATCTAAA
>NW_025823346.1:0-1184 GCF_002878395.1 Capsicum annuum | reverse complement strand
ACAATGTCAAAATATAGAAATCAAGAATCACAATAAAACGCTTAAACCCACTTGAAAAAATCTGGAAAATCACATTAGTTGCATAAATATGTGAAATTAGTCATACAATTACACTTCTAAATCATTGGGAACCTTATAAGCTTGTAATTAACAACCATGGATATAAACCCCAACTAGAATTTCATGGAAAATAATCAAAAATTCAGTAATTTATAATCTAAAATAAGTTTTGGGCACAAGAACGAAAGGGTGTTCTTGTTCAAACCTCACATACCTTGAGATGAATGGGTGCTTCTCATAGCCTTTGGAATGGGGAATCCGAATCTCTAAAAATTATCAAAAACCTACGGTTGAATCTTGAGATATTTGGATTTTTAGGTTGAAACCCTAATGAATGTTCTTGGTGATTTTGAGAGAAAGTAAACCTATATTTGTGTTATGGGAGTTTAATCCTGTGTTATAGCTAGATAGGGGTTGGAAAATACAACTTTTGCCCTTAAAAACGTGGAAACAAAACTTGAAAATTATTAGAGTGCGATAGAGCGTGCGTCGCATGCTTATCGCATGGTGCTACTGCCTCAGCCACTAAAATGGCCATTACTTTTTGATCGGGTATTAGATTTTTGCAAAATTTGTATATTTGGAAAGATAATTCAATTATCTATAATTTGATAGGTCTTGGGATAAAAAATTTCATGTATATAAAGAGTTATACACATTTGAAGTAGACCCTTGTTGAATTGAATGACAAACTTTGGACGAATCAATTGATCTTAGCTCAACTTTGTTCTATGTCATTGCTATGATCATTTTAAACCTCTAAACTAATCCATAGACTAGGATAATGATCATTCAACTTATATTCACGTGAGAATCACTTGAATTAGAGCTTAGACGCATAGGAACAACGATTAGAATTCCAGCACGAAAATACGGGGTATTACACATTTTCTCTTGGACTAATGTTTTATTTGAGTGTAACAGGGATATAAGACTCCAAAGATAAAACTATGGCAAAATTTTTGAGGTTTAAATAAAACATAAAAAATTTCACAAGTAAACAATATATCAATTCCCAATGACATGCAAAAAATGTCTTTCATTCTAAACTGGGGCAGAAATATTTGAGAAATTCTAAAAAATCATACTACGATGAAGTACAAGTACCAAAGGTCCATGGAGTA
>NW_025823345.1:0-1227 GCF_002878395.1 Capsicum annuum | reverse complement strand
TGGATTCGGGGTTTAAATCTAACCCATATCCCCTTTTGCGATGGTTTCGAACGGGTTTCGTGACGTTTGACGCGTTTCTGGCGAGTCCGTTGCCAGAACAATAATGAACTCCTGAACTTCCGTTCCCTCAGCTCCTTCTCTCTCCCTCTATTTTCACCGCGCTCTCTCTCTTGCATCGTTACTATCTCTCTCTCTTTGTTAATCTCTCTCCATTTCTCTCTCTGTTTGTGCGTACTCTATTGTGTGTGTGCTCTGTGCGTATACTGTGGTTGCTGTGTATTGTGTATGTAATTTTAGGGGTAAATCATTAAGAAAGAAAAATGGAGGAGTTTTTGTATTTCACTGTGTTTGTAGTGTGTAGAAGACCTGAGAATGGAGACCCCCCGATTATTCGTTACTATCCATGAGAAGATTTTTGAAGGGTATGTCCCTTGGTGATGCCTTTTCTGTGTATCCCTATGGAGATGGAACCCGTGGGAATTATTTTTGTGGGCCCCTCTTGATATTGTTTGCTTTATCAATTGAAAAAAAAAAAAAAAAGCACGTGGGACCTTCCCCCCACCCAAAATTGATCGCCTTTTCTTTGTGGGAAAGAAATGTTGTGGGGTCACATGGGTGGGGTAGTGAGTGGGGTAGTGAGGTGTCTTAATTTAATTGGAGAGGTTATTAGGATAGGATTGAAATAAGATAAAATTTGTTAAGGATTGTTATTGTTGTCATTTTATGGAGGGATAATTACATGGTTGAGGGTACACAATAGGATAAAGTAAAAAATGTGAAAATTAATCTTTTGAAGGGACAAAATTACATGTCTACAATGACAATAATTTTATTAGTTACTCCAACACTCCCCTTCTAAGCTTAAGAGGCATAGACAATAATTTAACATGTAAATAGAAGAAGCATCAATATACAACACAAAAGGCAAAAGTTGGGTCTTATTCCACATTAAATTTTTAATCGAAAGATCAATTATTATTTGCCTATGTTTCTTCTCATAAACTTTTCTTCTGTTACCCGAGACCCCGCCTGCACCCGCCACGCCGTCGTCCTCAGCCGCAGCCCCAAGCGAAACCCGGTGACTTCTAACCTTTGTTATTTCATTATTTCGTTATTTCATATTGCATTTTAGTTCGTTATCTCATATTTCATATCGCATTTTAGTTCGTTATCTCATATTGCATATTGTGAACATTGTCTGTTGACTGTTGTTGCTGTTGCGGCGGT
>NW_025823344.1:0-1048 GCF_002878395.1 Capsicum annuum | reverse complement strand
TGTGTACCCTTTATTTTCTCTTTACTCTTAATATACCCAGCGTCATTGGAGGACGAATGTCCCCAAGGGGGAGACATTGTAATGCCCCGCACTTTCCTAAGCTAGAAAACGAACCGTTGTTCGTATATGTGAAAACCCCAATTTTTTAAACCATATTTGGGTACCTAAATTACCAAGAGTACCCTAGTTATAAGAGATCTTATGATGTGTTAAGTGTGGTTATATGAGTCACTTAAGGTAGTACAAGCTAAGAGTTTTGAAAACCATCAAGTTTTAGTGTTTGAATTCGCAAGGGTCATCTTTGAATGAGCATAACTTGACAAAAATGTGGTATTTCTTCATATTTATACCCACAAAATTATAGAGAATCGAATTAGCTTTCCAACGATACCAATTTCATCAAAATCCGACACCCGAGCTAGGAGTTATGGCTTTGCAAAGTAGAGTGTGTCACCTAACGAATCGCATATGGCCACTAGAAATCATATGCGATAGCATATGCAGCGCCTATGTAAACATAGGCGATAGCAAATGCGGCACCTATGTAAACACAGGCGATAGCATATGTAGCGCCTATATAAACACAGGCGATAGCATATGCGGCGCCTATGTATTGGTTTCAAGTGACTTAAACACTCTGTTTTTCCGTTATTTCAAGGATAAGTAAACCTTTTAACATTCCTTACACGTCCCTAAACATAACCCTATGAATTTAACTGCTCCTAAATACATCATAACTCTATTATCAGTCTAAGTTCATCATCCAAGAGTACTAAAGGAGAAAAACAACTAGGGTTGCACAATCAACATTGAGGGTCCAATCTTTCAATGAATCCGTTACCATAAAGGTATGTGGGGTTTTCAACAAGAGCCTTCTTTCGTTCTTGTGCCCAAATTGATGTTTACATTTACAAATATACATGATTTTATATGCTTTACTATGAATTTGAGATGGAAACTTATATATTATATTTTGTTCAAGAAACTATGATATTTTGATTCCTTGAAGTTGAATACCATGAACTTTAATGATAATATCATGTTTAAA
>NW_025823343.1:0-1372 GCF_002878395.1 Capsicum annuum | reverse complement strand
ATCACTAAAAAAGGAAACAACACTCGGATTTAAGACAAAGCACAAGCAAAGAACCAGAAATTAAAGATAGATAATGAGACATAACTATTACAATACAATAGGAATCAAGGTGTGTATCAAACACCAAAACCCACTAAAGCTTGCAATAGAAATACCACGCTCTTACGTTGACACAAAAGGGACTCAAACCTCCCCAAAGCACCAACGTTTCT
Source organism: Capsicum annuum (assembly GCF_002878395.1). NCBI lineage: Eukaryota > Viridiplantae > Streptophyta > Magnoliopsida > Solanales > Solanaceae > Capsicum > Capsicum annuum. The sequence continues at coordinate 1,160 of NW_025823343.1, read as the reverse complement.
AAGCTAATTTACAACCCTAGTGGTTCCACACTCAAGGATGCCTTAGTTACGGTTTCAACTCATAAGAGATATGAAAGAAAAGTCTCAAAAGAGTTTATTCAATATTCATCAATAATTAATGAAAATAGAAGCCTAAAAGTCTATTTACAGTTATTACATAAAGACTAAACAACCCTTAATGAAAGGGGCTCTAATGGAGTCTAAAAAAAAGGCATCAAAAAACTACAATGCCCTTAATGAGAGTGGTCAAGGGGTAGCCTTGGAGTGCATGGCTCCTACTACTCACTTACACTTGTGAAAGGTTTGAAATGGTTTAAATGACCTTCACACACTTCCTTCTTCTAGAATATGTATTGAGTTTGGTTCCTTGTGAATGGTCTTGTACTCTATGTTCCCATATCATTATCTCTATCTTGAAAGGAATTTGACCTTAAATTCACACCTTGAAAAACCGAAGGAAGGACAAAAGAACATAGCATCCTCATGGTATGAGGGTTAGGGTTAGTGTAATGACCCGAGGCTACCCCCTAGTCGTCACGCGGTGCTTAGGATCCCAAGTGATCCCAAGCTAACCCTTCTACTGGCATAACTCATGAGCAACTGAATAAAATAAATAAATCTAAATGAAATAAGTTATACACGTTTAAAGTAGAACCTTGTATAATCGAATACCAAATTTTGGATACATCAAATGATCTTAGCTCAACTTTGTTCTAAGTCATTGCTATGAATATTTTTCACCTCTAAAACACTTCATAAACTAGGATAATGATCATGAAACTTATATTCACATGGAAATCATTTGTATTAGAGCTTAGACGCGTAGGAACGACGGTTAGAATTCTAGCATAAAAATACAGAGTGTTACATTATCTCCCCCTTAGAATCATTCACCCTCGAATGATGAATAGGAACTTGTTGAAGCATTGGAGGTATGGAATAAAGTCGATATTATATGTCTTCTATTAAAAGATGTAACTGAGATGAAACTTTAAAACCTCTATTATGAAACTGATGTCTGAACTGACCAGCCTTTACTTACTATAATGAGGTGATTCACGTTGAGAATTTATAAATCGCTTGAAGTGTTCATGATACAATTATACATATAGAACTGCGAAGTGATAAATTATGCAGTCATGAATCATGAGACAATGAGA
>NW_025823342.1:0-2454 GCF_002878395.1 Capsicum annuum | reverse complement strand
AGTGATGATGTTACAGTTAAGGATATCAACTTTAGCAAAGAGGGTAAGGTCATCAGCAAAAAATAGATCAGAAACTTTAGGACCTCCCAGGGTGAAATAAATGGGAGTCTAGTTAAGGGTATTAACTTCATTGTTGATTCTTCTAGATAAGAGCTCCATATAGAGGATAAAAAGATAAAGGGATAAAGGGTCCCCTTCCCCCATCTTATACCTCTAGAAGGACTTAAATTTTGAGTACAACCACCATTAATCAGGATAGAGATAGATGATGTGGAGATGCAGGACATAATAAGCTTTAAAAGTCCAGGAGGAAAGTTAAAGAAATGCATGGCTTGTCTAATGAAAGATCACTCAATTCTGTCAAAGGCCTCCTCAAGATCAATCTTTAAAAGTATGTGGGAGGTTTTTCCTTTCATTCTTTTGAAGTGATCAATGTATTCTTAGACAATGATGGCATTGTCAGAAGCTCTTCTATTGGACAAAAAACTAGCTTGGTTATGGCCTATGAGGGACTAAAGATAAGGCTTAATCCAATTGGCTATGAGCTTTGTAATGATTTTGTACTGAGTATTATGCAGGCCAATGGATTTAAAGTTCTTAAGTGTGGTGGTATTCCTGCACTTGGGGATGAGATAGAGGTAGGTAGAGTTGACCTCAAGGTCCATAGTAGCATTGAAAAAAAATTGGGTGCAAAAATCTAGGTAGATAGGGCAAAGGTGCTCTAATACCTTTGATACATAAAAGGGTGCAAACCATCAAGACCAGGGGCCTTGGAGGGTTTAAAGGAGAAAACTGTAGCTTTGATTACTTCTAAGCTGGGGATAGAATCTAACATAGAATGAGAGGAGGAAGATATAGACCCTAAACTAGAGGGGTTTGGTTGACATCTTAAGTTAGCAGACAGATAATCTGTATGAAAGAGGGATGTATAAAAAGATAAGATGGCTTCTTGGATAGCTTGGTGCTCATGCAACCAGGTGTCATTCTCATGTAAGGAAGGGATTTTGTTTCTTCTTCTTCTATTAGGGGTAAAAGAGTGGAAAAACTAGTATTCCTATCACCTTCCATGAGCTATTTTATCCTAGACTTGATCATCTAAAAGTCACTTTTATTTTTCATGATAGAACTGAACTTAAAGGTGCAATGAGCTTCTAAATTTTGTAAAAAGGCACTAGTAGGATAGTGAGGAGAAGTTTAAATGCCTGCTAGTCTAGCAAGCATATGCTTCTTTCTTTGGAAAATGTTCCCAAAAACATTTCTGTTCCAAGATCTAGCAATCTCCTCAAAATCCAAAGTAACCCTAGTAAGGTTAGATCCTTCAAGAAAGGAATAAGAGACGAGGGTATAAAAGTCTTCATGATTACACCACATTGATGAGTGGTTAGAGTGGGTTCTAGGAAGATGGAGGACAGAAACATCAGAGAATATATGAAGCCAGAGGTCATTAGCAAGGAATCTATCTAATCTTTCCAAAAAAGAGAAGACCTATTTCTATATTTCATGTTGGACTAGGTATATTTGCTACCTCTGAATCCCATATTTGTGAATCTACAGTGGTTAATGCAATCCCCAAAAAATAAAGACCTAGCTAAGTTAATCCTAGTACCTCCAAATTTTTCACTAGCTTTAAGAATTTCATTAATGTCTCCCCTACCAATCAACAGGTACTATCCAGGGCATGAGACTTTAATCCCAAATCAACCTTCTAGAGGGAAGGACACATCTATTTGTGAAATAAAGTGACTTTGTTGAAGTGGCCTGAACTTTTATTAATACTATATATAAGCGTAAGTGGGGTGGTTGGAAGCAGGCAGTTGGCGATTGACATGCCTGCTTCCAGCTATCTGTTTGTTCCGTGGTTTTATTATATCACCCCTAATTAATTATTATATGACATTTACGTATTAAAAAATTAATAAAATTTAATTTTAAAAAAAAAAAGTAAAAGAGATATTTATGATATATCTGCTTCAGCTATTTCAACCATAGTTTTACTATATCACCCCTAAGTAATTATTATAAGTCATCTAAGTATTAAAAAATTAATAATATTTAATAAAAAGGTAAATATAATATAAATAATAAATTAACTCTTGATGTTTTAAATTAATTTGACATCTTACATGAAGCTTACTTAAAATTCACCCCTAATTAATTATTATATGACATTTACGTATTAAAAAATTAATAAAATTTAGTTTTAAAAAAAAAAAGTAAAACAGATATTTATGACATATTTGTTTTAGTTGCTTCAACCGTAATTTTACTATATCACCCTTGAGTAATTATTATTGTCATCTAAGTATTAAAAAATTAAAAATATTAAATTAAAAAGGTAAAATAAATATAAAATGATAAATTAACTTTTGATGTTTTAAATTAATTTGGCATCTTATATGAAGCCTACTTAAAAAAATTTCACAAATATGTTTTATATCAATTTTGTTATATCAC
>NW_025823341.1:0-5799 GCF_002878395.1 Capsicum annuum | reverse complement strand
AAAGGACCATTCTGACTCTTAAATATATGTTGAGAGCATGCTTAGTTGATTTTAAAGGTAGTTGGGATGACCACTTGCCTTTGATTGAATTTGTATAAAATAAAACCTACCATTCTAATATTCAGATGGCTCCATTTGAGGTTCTCTATAGTAGGAGATATAGATCTCTAATTGGTTGGTTTGAAATGAGTGAGGCTGCAGTAGTAAGTCCTGGATTGATGTTTAATTCCTTAGAGAAGGTTCAGTTGATCGGAGAGAGGCTTAAAATAGTCCAGAGCTGATAGAAATCATATACGGATGTGAGGATAAAGGATCTCAAGTTTGAGGTTGGTGATTTGGTGTACTTGAAAATCTCTCCCATGAAGGGAGTGAAAAGATTTGGAAAGAAAGGAAAACTAAGACCTCGATATGTAGGTCCCTTCAGAAATCTTTGGCAAAATTAGTTTATTAAGGGAGACACTTAGGAAGCAGAAGCAGATATGCAGACCAAGTACCTTCATCTTTTCTCCACAAATTCAGATTAGATTTAAGGTACTAATCATCTTAAGATTTCTCTCTATCATGCTCAGTTTTAGTTGCACATCATGTTTATGTTAGTCGTGAATTTACAAATCAATTCAGTCATGCATTCCATGCATTAGATGTGTATGTTCAGTGTGTTAGCCCAGTCCACTAATTTTTCCTCAGCTTAACCAGTCTCATTCGAGAATGAATGATCCTAGGGGAGAGATATTGTAATGCCCCATATTTCCCTAGCATAATTTAAGACCTAATACATGAGTATTCATATATAAATTTTTTGAAATACTCATTATTTTTTAGTTCAGAGCATGTCATTGCGTAGAATAGTCAAATAGCTTTCCAACAAATAAAATTCACCCAAATTCGACAACCGGATAAGAAGTTATGACGATTTTAAGTTTCAGTCGTTAAACCATAATTTTGACTCTTAGCGCACCGTAAAGCAAGTCTAAATAATAATTTTATGTTTTCAGTATGGTACGGTGATGTTGGAGCGTCGTTCCAAGGACCCAGTTCACGTTTGGCATTTTCCAGTAAGCCTCCGCACCTATGGCGCATCGTGGAGGTGGCCAAAATAGTATTCCAGTGAAGGACCGCAATCTTACCACGTTGCGCCATCATCTATTTTTCCAATTGTCCCTTTTCTAGTGGCTTGGCGCGATAGTGGCGCATCGCGTCAAGGCCAAAAATTGGGATCTTCAGTTTTCAACTTGTGTTTTTAAATTCGTTTAAGGGTATTTGGGTTTTTTTTCTAAGCCCTAAACTCATCCTAAAAATAAAATTTAACCTCTAATAGGCCTAAATACTCATCATTATTCAATTTCACTCAAATTAAAGATCCTCTTTTCAAGAACAAGAAACCCTAGCTCTCAAGTTCAAGGCCAAATCTCAAGAACTCACCATCAATCCTTCCAAATTCATTAACTCAGGTATGTTAGGTGTTTATTCATTGGTTTCTTTCACCCATGGAGTCCAATTACTCACTTTAGTTTCAAAAGTTATCATCTTTTCAAGATTCATGATGTTAAATTGTGATTTTAAGCTATGAGTCTCCATAAACTTCCATGAATATTGATTTTCATTCCATGTTTCAATGAAATTATTGTTTTTATTCAATTCTTTATGTCTTAATGTTATCATTCCTCAAATTAAACCATTATTTATTATTATTCATGTTAAATTTATAATTTTACTACAAGTTCCATGACGTTTCTATGATTTGATCAAACCATGAACTACAAGTGTTTGATAAAATGCCTACAAGAGTGGTTGATTTAATAAAAGCCTTCATGTTTTGTTCTCCAAGTTTTAGAGTCATTTTACTATTATTGTTTTTGAGTTCCGGGGGTTTGAATACCCAAAAAACATAGCTGTTTATTTAGTCTAGTCTCAGCATATTACAGAATTATCTTCAGAACATACTTTGAGCATTATCAGAAAAGCTATATATCATAATCTGTTAGGCTTAGAATATTTTAGTATTCTAGTGGGCGAGTGTAGGGATGACGACTTTATCGTTAGATAGGCAAGTCACTAGTAACAGTCTTTAAACTCTAAAACTATGTAGCCAACGTAGGATATGAGAAGTCACCCATTATTTTAGGCTTAACTATCTCCCAGGGGTCACCCGTTAGATTAGGCTTGACACCCTTAGTCCTTCGGACAGTATATCAGTATTCTGGATCCATACAGCCAACATTAGTACCCATGGAGGGGTATTAACACCCTTCCAAATGGGGTTAAAGCTTTGAACCCGATTAGCTCAGATTGGGGCATGTTGGTTGGATGATACCTCTTACAGTCCTAGTCTAGAAATCAGACCAGTAATTCAGTCTCACTGTTGTTTGACCAAAGCATACAGATATCAGTTATTTTAGTATTTCAGTTTTCAAATTTTGCTCAATTCATGTTATGTGCTTGGTCATGCATCCTCAGTATCTACAGATTTTCATGTATCTTCAGTATTTATAGACCTTCATGTATATATAGTATTTACAAATTTCTCATATTTCCAGTATCTACAGATTTAATGCTTCTATTTAGTACTCCATGCTTTACACGTATATTCAAATAATTTATTATTCCTGTTCATAAAAGTATGCATATCAGCCTACCTTATTAGCATACCAGTACATTAAAAGTACTGATCGTATACCTTTTTTTACGCTATGACGTATTATATCATAGGAACTGATGCTCAGTTCTTGGATTTTACTTATTTCAGACTCTCAGCAGTACCATTGGTCAATCCTCATATTTTAAGTATATATTATATTACTTTATCTATTTATTTCATTATTTAGCAGAGTTAGTTTGGGCCTGTAGAATAGGAAGAGTTTGCCACAGCTTTCTTAGACAGATTCTTCTTATTAGAGTTGTGGGAGGCCAAGGTGTTAGAATTTATAAACTTGAGGCAGGGTAGCATAAGCGTGAAAGAGTATTCCCTTAAGTTTATTCAGTTAGCTAGATATTCTCCTCATGTAGTAGTTGACAGAAGATCCAAGATGATTAAGTTTATGTATGATGTATCTAATAGTATGGTAAGAAGTGCAGGACTGCAATGTTGATTAGGGATATAGACTTGTCTAGGTTGATGGTCCATGCTCAAAAAATTGAGAAGCAGAAGATTTAGAAGTAGAAGAGTAGAAATAAGAAAGCTAGGATGGGTAGTTTTAATTTCAGCTAGCTAAGGTCAGAAGGTGGTAACCGTCCTCAGTCTCATCAAAGGTCTTCATCGCCAGCACACTCTTCAACTAGTGCCCCAGTACCCAAATTAAAAAATGATAATAAAAATAGGGCAGCAGACTCTAAGTCCCAAGGCAGTGTTAGCTGTGCCTGTACGAATCCTCTATGTCAGAAATATGGCAGACACCATCAGGGTGAGTGTAGAGCTGACAGTGATGTATGCTTCGAGTATGTCAAGCCAAGCCATTAGATTTGGGAGTGTCGGGTAGTTGCTCAGAAAGGTAGGGAGTTGCGCCAATAGGGCCAGCCCTATCAGTCATCTGTCCCAGCCAGTTGCCCGACTCAGCAGGGTGCCACTTCCAGTGCTACCAATGGTCAGCGTCCGAATAGGTTATATGCTCTTCAGTGCCAAGATCAGGAAAATTATCCTGACATAGTTACTGGTATATTGCAGGTCTTTCACTTACATGTTCATTCTTTACTAGACCCTGGAGCTTCTCTTTCTTTTATAACTCTAAATATAGCCATCAATATAGGAGTCTTCCTCAAAACTCTAGAAGAGCTCTTTTCAATGTCTACCCATATGTGTTTACAATGTAGCCAGACAGGTATACCGGAATAGTCTAATCAAAATATCTCAAAAAGTTACCTTAGTTGATCTCGTGGAGTTAGAGATGATGAATTTTGACATCATTCTTGGCATGAATTGGCTCCAATCATGCTATGCCTCAGTTGATTGTAGAAATAGAATAGTTCATTTTCAGTTCCCAAATAAACTAGTCCTTGAATGGAGGGGTTATACCACAACTTTTAGAAGTCAGTTGATTTCTTACCTTAGAGCGAGAAAGATAATATCTAATGGATGTGTCTACTATTTTATGCGAGTCAAATACTCTATCTCGAAAACTCCAACTCTTGAGTCAGTTTTTGTAGTGATAGAATTTCTAGATGTGTTCCCTGAAAATCTTTTTGGAGTTCCTTCCAAAAGAGAAATCAACTTCGGAATAGACCTTCTCCCAGATAATCAACCCATATCTATTCTACCATATAGGATGGCTCTAGCTGAACTCAAAGAATTGAAAGAACAGTTAAAGGATCTCTTAGGTTAGGGATTTATCAGACCCAGCATCTCCCCATGGGGCACACCAGTTCTATTCGTGCCTCAGAAAGACGGTTCTCTCTAAATGTGCATATACTACCGTCAGTTGAACAAATTCACAATCAAGAATAGATATCCACTTCCTAGAATTAATGACTTGTTTAACAAACTTCAGAATGCTAGCTACTTTTCCAAGATAGACCTCAGATTAGGCTATCATCACCTGAGGGTGAAGGAATGTAACATTTTGAAAAACAGCTTCTCGAACTTGGTATAGTTACTTCAAATTTCTAGTTATTTCCTTTGGTCTCACGAATGCACCAATAGACTTTATAGACTTGATGAACTTAGTGTTCAAGTAGTACTTGGACATGTTTATTATAGTCTTTATCGATGACATTCTTGTTTACTCCCGTAGTGAAAATAATCATGCAGACCATTTCAGAATAGTGTTACAAACTCTTAGAGCTCACTAGTTGTTCGCTAAATTCAATAAGTGTGAATTCTATCTAAGATCAGTAGCTAACCTTATCCATATTATTACTGGTGATGGCATTAGAGTCGATCCTCAAAAGATTGAGATGGTGAGAAACTGGCCTAGACATATCTCTCCATCAGATATCAGGAGTTTCTTAGGTTTAAATAGTTATTACCATTAGTTTGTTAAAGGATTTTCTTATATTGCATCCCCCATTTCCATAATGATTTATAAGAGAGTCAAGTTTCAGTGGTCAGATTCCTACGAGTAGAGTTTTCAGGAGTTAAAGACTCGACTCACCCCAGTCCCAGTTCTTACTTTGTCAGATGGATCAGATGGGTTTGTTGTGTACTGTGATGCATCCAGAGTTGGTTTGGGTTGTGTCCTCATGCAGAGAGGTAAGGTTATAGCATATGCCTCTAGATAACTTAAACTCCATGAGAATAATTACCCTACCCATGATCTTGAGTTAGCAGCTGTAGTGTTTGCCTTGAAGATTTGAAGGAATTAGTTATACGGGGTGCATGTGGATGTGTTCATAGATCACAAAAGCCTTTACTATGTGTTCTCTCAGAAAGACTTGAATTTATATCAGAGGAGGTGGTTAGAGTTATTAAAGGATTATGACGTGACTGTATCATCCAGGCAAGGCCAATGTATTAGTTAATGCTATCAGTAGGTTGTCTATGGGTAGTTTTTCTCATATTGAGGAAGGTAAGAAGAAGTTAGCTCAAAAAGTTCATCAGCTTGCCCGACTGGGGGTTCGCTGAGTTAATTCAGTAGAAGGTAGTGTATGGGTGCAGAGTAGTTCATATTCGTCCCTAGTTTCTGAGGTGAAGGAAAAGCAGGATAGAGATCCCAGTCTAGTTAAGTTGAAAGAATCAGTTAGTAATTAGAAAGTGGAGGTTTTCTTCTAAGGAGAGATGGTGTATTACATTGTCAGGGTCGGCTATGTGTGCCTGGTGTACATGATTTGAGGCAAAAAATTCTTACAGAAGCGCATGGTGCATGTTAC
>NW_025823340.1:0-3852 GCF_002878395.1 Capsicum annuum | reverse complement strand
AGTATTGCATGTTTTTTAGTGTAGCGAAATCATGAGTGAATACGCAGATAAATGGGTAGCAGAATGCAAAGGAACTAGTCAAGAGGATAATTCAATCTCTTTGATTACTTTAGGCATATTATTCATGTGATTTTCTTTCAGAACTAACGCAGCCAACAAAGAGGATTTTGAAGTATTTCTTTATATCCAAATCTATGGACCGAATAATGTTTTTAAAGTAAACTAAGAAGGTTGACATTGTATCACAAAAAATATGTGATATTGTACCAAAAGCACCAAGAGATATAGAAAACACCTGATATATAAACAAAATAGAGAAAGTAGGGCATAGAGATCATCATGAACACACTCATATTTGCATTTTCGTAATTGCAATAGTACTTTGGACAATTTTTGAAAGTCTCATAGCAATACCAATCCTATGAAAAAGAATTATCCTATGCTCAGCTTTTAGTTGTTGTTCTAATTGAGCTATTTTCTCCACATACATCAGAGTAGTGTCTACAAGTTCCTTCTGGTATATAGATACTTCCTTCTGATAGTGCTTTTGGGACAGAAAATAATAAAACTAGTTATGTTTTTGTATCTACCTAGAACGTAAAGAAACTAAAATGGTCTCCTGATTAGTTTTAGCCAGAAAAAAAAAATTAGAGTAACTTCATTCGAGATGTTAATTATAGTATTATGAACCAATTGTCCCACGTTGGAAAAATAGAGAAATACTAAGGGGATTATAAGCCAAAAGGGTTCTCCCACCCTATTAAACTAGTCTTTTGGGTTGGGCTCACCCATTTGGTTTATAACATTGGTGCTCTCGTTGAAAGTCCCACGCATTGGGTTGTGACTCGAGGTGGTAGCCCGCATGCCAGGAGTGGTGGTTTAGACCAAAGAGGGGTGCCAGCTGTGACCAAGTGGGCGTAGCCATGACCAATGAGGATCGATCCATGCGTGGAGCCGCGACTCGAAGTGGTGGCCTGGACCTAAGAGGGATGCCACCATGACCAACGAGGTCGTTGGTTCTCAAGCGGAAGCGATTGTTATAAACAAATTATCTCACATTGGAAAAATAGAGAAATTCTAAGACGATTATAAGCCAAATGAGTTCTCCCACCTATTAGACTAGTCTTTTGGGTTGGTCTCTCCCGTTTGGTTTATAACATATAGGCTTTTAACAACTTCCATACGTGTAAGTTGTATCTTCTGGCTTAGAAAACCAGTCAAATAAGGTTTAGGCTTATTGATAGATTTTGTGTAAAATTAGTTTCAAAATTCTTTTCAGCGGTTTGATTGATGAAATTAGGTTTAAGTTGCAAAATATCCTTGGGCGGTTTTAATGATTTGGATCGATTAGTTTAGTTGGATCCAAATTTAGTTTAATATTTTAATTAATCTAATTTACAACCAATAGAAAGATGCCACGCATTTAATGAAATTTTAGTTATGCTTTTAAAAAAAGGTTTGTTAGTTATAAAGGCATATTTAAGCCATAAAGGTGGATGGAGGGGCATTTTTGGCCCAATAGGTAAACGAAGGGTATTATTGAATCAATTTCAATATTTAAAGGGTATTTCTGGCCCTTTTCCAATATGAGAATTCATTTATTACTGGAACTGACTCAAGAGTTGAAGTTTTTGAGCCAGAGTATTTGACTCCCACAAGATGGTAGACACATCCCTTGGATATCATCTTTCTCGCTCTAAGGTATGAAATCAATTGATCCCTAAGAGTTGTAGTATTACCCCTCTATTCAAGGACTGGTTCGGTTGGAAACTAAAAATGAACTATTTTGTTTCGACAATAAACTGAGGCATAGCATGAATGGAGACAATCCATGATGAGAATGACGTTAAAATCCGTCATCTCTAACTCCTCGAGATCAACTGAGGTAACTCTCTGATATATTATGATCGGACAGTTCCTGTATACTTGTCTAGCTGCAATGGAAACAGCTATTTGGGTAGACACTAAAAAGGGCTCTGCTAAAGTTTTGGGACTAACCCCAAAATCGACGGCTGCATATGGAGTTACAAAAGAAAGAGAAGCTCGTCTAGTAAAGCATAAGCATGTAAGTGAAAGACTTGCAACATACCAGTAACTATGTTAGGAGAATTTTCTTGATCTTGATGGGACTGAAGAGCATATAACCTATTCAGACGCTGACCACTGGTAGCACTGAAAGCAGCACCCTGCTGAGTTGGGCGACTGAATGGAACCGACAACTAATGGGACTGGCCCTATTGGCACAAATCCCTTACTTTATGAGCAACTACCCGACACTCCCGAATCTGATGTCTTGGCTTTCCATACTCGAAGCACACATCACTACCCCCTCTACACTTACCCTAATGGTGTCTGCCATATTTTTGACATAGAGGATTTGTACGAGCACTACTAAGACAGACCAGGGACTTAGATCCTGGTGCCCTATCCCTATTTTCATTTCTGAATTTAAGTACTAGAGCACTGGCTGAGAATGACACTAGGGCTGAAGACCTCTGATGAAATTGAGGACGGTTACCACCCTCTGGCCTTGGCTGACTGAAGTTAAAACTACCCATCCTAGCTCTCTTATTCTCTCTCTCTCTCTCTCTCTCTTTGATCTTCTGCTCCTCTATTTATTAAGCATGGACCATCAGCCTAGATAAGTCCATCTCCCTAATCAGCATCGCGGTCCTACACTCCTTAACCACACTATCAGTACGCCCGATACAAACTTACTCATCTTGGACCTACTATCAGCTACCACATGAGGAGCATATCTAGCTAACTGAGTAAACTTGGGGGAATACTCCTGCACGCTCATGCTACCCTACCTCAAGTTAATAAATTCTAACACTTTGGTCTTCCTCAACTCCAATGGGAAGAATCTGTCGAAGAAAGCTGTGGCAAACTCTTCCCATTCTACAGGCCCTGCATCAACACCCCCATTAACTTTCTACTGCTTAAACCAAGTATAGGCTACATCCTGCAACTGATATGTAGCCAACTCAACACTCTGAATAGATGTCACCCCTATAGCATCCGTTACCTTTTGAACCATATCTAAGAATTCCTGTAGATCCTCTTCAAACTTAGATCCCGTGAAAAAAGGTGGATTCATCTGGATAAAGTCCCGAATTTTGGTTGCAGCAGTATTGGCCACTGGGTTGGCTGGAACAACATCTGGCCATTCATTCTGAGCTGCTATGGAGTTTTCTAGAGTGGTGAAAGTAGCTTTGAATTCTGCGTGAAAGACATGCTCGTCCAGAGGATCTGCCGAGATGAGCTGAGGGGCTGGCTGGTTTCCTGTTCTTCTTGGGAGGCATGTTCTGTAAATAGAAGAAAGAAACGAATTAGATAGGTAGTTTAACTTGCACTCCTAATCACTCGCACGACATGAATACTGAAAGAAGGGAAACTTTTTCCTAAACGCCTTGTAGCCTCTCGTCCATAAGTGTGGTGCGCTACATACCCATGCACAAGACTCTACTCGATGCAACTTTACCCATGCACAAGACTCTACTCGATGCAACTTTCAGACTTCTTAGGATACTTTAAAACCTTATGCTCTCATACCAAGTTTGTAATGACCTGAGAGTACACCCTGGGCATCACACGGTGCTTACAGTCCTGAGGGACCACAAGCTAACCCATGAGCTGGTACCTGCTGTGAGTACTGGATAACATGATCATAAATATGGAAGAACACTAACATGCCATAAGGTTTTAATAACTGAATTAATACTGAAATATAAATCTAGATGGAAAACAACTGTCTGAATCTGAGAAAAATACTAATAAACTAAATAACTAACTGACTGTGGTGTTTGAAAAGCCTCTAAAATTTAATATTGTATACGAGTTGATGGGACA
>NW_025823339.1:0-2454 GCF_002878395.1 Capsicum annuum | reverse complement strand
TTAACGACACTCCAAATCACCAAGTCTTTGTATGTGGATGACATGTTAATCATCAGTAGAGATATTTTGGACATAAATGCAACGAAATGAATGCTCGAGAGCAAGTTCAATATGAAAGACCTTGGAGTTGCGGATGTGATCTTAGAAATAAGAATCCATAGAACTCCACAAAGGTTGGCATTGTCACGGTCTCATTATATCGAAAAGGTACTTAACAAATTCAAGTATATGGAATTTGGTATTTTCAAGACTCCATTGGATGTGAGCTTTGCACTTTGAAAGAATGAATGTGAAAGTGACTCACAATTGGAGTACGCAAGAGTATTGGGATGTTTAATGTATATAATGAATTGTACACGACCATACCTAGCATGTGTTATTAGTAAGTTGAGTCGGTACATGAGTAATCCTAATAAAACTCATTGGATAGCGATGAAAAGAGTTTTGGGGTATCTTAAATACACTCAAGACTATGCTTTGCATTATAATAAATATCATGCGGTACTTGAAGGATATGGTGATGCAAATTGGATCACCGGATCGAACGAAGTAAAATACACAAGTGGATATGTATTTACTATCGGTAGAGGAGTGATCTCTTGGAAGTCATCCAAACAGAAATGCATTGCTCGCTCTACAATGAAATCTAAATTTATCACATTAGATAAATCCGATGAAGAAGCAGAATGACTCTGGAATTTTTTGGAAGATATTCCTTATTGGCCCAAACCATTGGTACCAGTAGGTATACACTGTGATAGCCAAGTAGCAATAGGCAGGGCAGGTAGCAGGATGTACAACGGTAAGTCTCGTCACATAAGACGGAGACATTATGCCATTAGAGAACTTCTCTCTAGTGGAATTATCACTGTTGACTATGAAAAGTCAAAGTATAATGTGTCGGATCCACTTATAAAAGGCCTATCTAGAGAAGGAGTTGAAAGGACATCCAAGGGCATCGGTTTAAGGCCTAGCAAAAGTCAGCATGGCGATAACTTTACCTAACAGACAGGATATCCCAAGACCTAGGTTCAGAGAGATCAAACAAAGTTGTGTCTACTAGGTTCAACATTGTCATTATACCCAATCCATTCTCATGATATAGACAATGTTTAGTAAACGATGATAAGACTTATGGAAGTCTTTTAATGATTATCTAAATTTTCCAGATTTAACCAAATAGTTTAACATACAGGATTGAACGTTTAGAAATCACCTATGTGAGGGCGAAGTAGAAACCTCTTTAAGGAGCTCATGAAATCGGGACTTGTTTATGGTTGAAAAGAACAAAATTATGAGAACCATAAATAGTAAGAGACTGATTGTGTGACATGTGTTGTCTAGATGTACATTAAGGCTTAACGGTTCAAAGATATCAAATATATCGATTGACTGAGTGCATTCAATGGATGTTCTCTACTGAAAGTTTAAAGAAAAACCCACTTATCTAGATGCAATAAGTCTTTGCTCAATGATTACATGCTTGTCCGTATCTTTTTTCAAAATATTGCCATTCCCCATTCAAGTGGGGGATTGTTGGGTTCAAGGTGTATGTATGAATGGAAAATGGAGGGAAAAATAGTGGAGGGAAAGAGTTACTAAATTGGAAAGTGTACTCTTTTAATGGAAAGTCCACTAATTCTCCCACATTGGTAGGAGAAGGGAACTTTCAAGTGTTTATAATAAGGAACACTTACTCCACATGGTAAGTAAGGCAAGAACAAAGTGGTGCCTCACGTCGTCGTCGCCGCTCGCTCGGCTTCAGCTTTGGATTTAGATTTTGATTTGTCAAATGATCAATCGATGAGATCTATATTTTAGACAAAATTTATTTGAAACTTGATGAACAAGTGAAATTTTAATCCAAAGAATCTGATAGAAATATTTTTCTCCATGTACGGAGCCCAATTTTTATGCCATGCCAACACATACATAATGCACCTTGAAGGGATACGGTCCTTCGAGGTAAAAGACACACTGTTTTGCATAATAGGGTGATCTGCGTGTGCACCTTAGTAACCTGCGAGCGTAGGTGTAGCATAGGTACTCACTGGAATTTGGACAGTGTCACCTACGGCAGCAGATTAGGTGCAGTTCCAGCATTGACTGGGCATAGGTGACGTGACTGTACTGCATAGGTGCCTTAACTAGTGATTAGAAGACATAAAATCTTCATCATAAGTTAAAGATCACTCAGTTGATTATTGGAAATCATAAAAATTTCATCATTAAACTAGAAACAAGAGGTGTTTAAAGTTGCTGCAACATTATTAATAGTATTTTAATATACTAAAGTTACTGTCTTGTTGAGACAGGAAAATGACTATGGATAGTCAAGTGCATGATGTTGCAACGGTTCACATTTGAAGAAGCTTCAGAGGTGGCCGACGGAACCTCTAACAAAGATTGATTTGTCATTGTGGAGGCGTGGAAACACTCAGATTTTCTTTGCAG
>NW_025823338.1:0-1269 GCF_002878395.1 Capsicum annuum | reverse complement strand
GCTAATAAATAAAAAGTTGGATAATCGGTAAATAAATTTTCTTTCTTTGATGTCAAAGTAAATTAAGAGCATTACTTGTTGTTTGGAAGTCTTTTAGATAAGTCTTTCCTCTAAGACAAAAGTTATAGAACATCTCATACATTAAGACACAATGTGGTAGTGTCAACTCATGTCCATGAGGCGTAACTTGTTGTTTGAAAGTCCTTGGACTATGTCGTGCCTCTAAGGCAAGAGTTATAGTACATCTCATAAATTAAAAAACAATGTGGTAATGTCAACTCTTGCCCATAGGGGCACGACCTATTGCTTGAAAGCCCTTGGTCTAAGTATTGCCTCTAAGGAAAGAGTTATAGGGCATCTCATAAATCAATACAAAATACGGTAGTGTCAACTCTTGTCCATGGGGCGTAACTTGTTGTTTGATGGTCGTCGGACTAAGTTTTGCCTCTAAGGCAAAAGTTATAAAGTATTTTATAAGTAAAAAACACATGTGGTGTTGTTGACTCTTGCCCAATGTACGTAATTAGTTGTTTGAAAATCCTTGGGATAAGTCGTGCTTCTAAGGCAAGATTTGTAGAACATCTCATAAACCAAGACATAATGTGGTAATGCTAACTCTTGACTGTGGAGCATAACTTATTGTTTAAAAGTTCTTGAACTAAGTCTTGCTTCTAAGGTAAGAGTTATAGAACATCTCATAAATCAAAACACAATGTGTTAATGTCAACTCTTTTCCATGGAACGTCACTTGTTATTTGGTAGTCCTAAGTCTTGCCTCTAAGACAAAATTTATAAAACATATCACAAATCAAAATATAATGTGATAGTGTCAACTCTTATCTATGGGGTATAACTTGTTGTTTGGAAGGAATCGAAGAAAAGAAAAGAAAAAAATAATAATAAAGTTGCAAAAAAAGTATTAAAAAATAAAAATCAAAGTAAATATCGAAGTTGAGAGAAGAAAAGGAAAAATAAATAAAGGTTGAGAAAAAAAAGGCTGAGAAAAAATTAAGAAATAAAAAATTTTTAAATAATAAAAGAGATTTCTTTAAAAAAATAAAAGTTCAGAGAAGAAAGGGAAAATCAAAAATTTAAGAAATAAAAATTTAAAAAAATAAAAATCAAAGTAAAGTAAAAATATATTAAAAAAAAATGAAAATATAGGTTGACAGGAGAAAGAAAAAAAAGTAAGGGTTATTAAAAATAAAGAAAAACAATCAAAGTAAAATAAAAAAGAAAGAAAAATAGAAGTTGAAAGATAAATAAGTA
>NW_025823337.1:0-1524 GCF_002878395.1 Capsicum annuum | reverse complement strand
AAAAATAAACCTAAGGAGTCTATTTATACTTATTACATTAAAGACCAGAATACCCTTAATGAAAAGGGGCTCCTATGGAGTGTTAAAAAGCATAAAAAGACCATTACACCCTTAATGAATGGATGATCATGTAGTGTTTTGATGTGGTCTTCTTAACACTTCAACATATGACTTTCCTTGAGTCTTTTTGGTCTTCACAATTATTCTTCAACACTTGGACCTCTCGGGCATCTCATCAAGGGAAGCTTCTAAGCAACCTTCCATACAAGGGATTGTTCTATTGTGGACTTAAAATGGGTCCCCCATGCATGCTTACGTGCCCTCAATGTGAACACAATTGGGTTCTTCTTGTGTTGGCCTCGCAGGATGTCTTCAAAAGCTAAGGTGGCCAATTGATTTATATCATCCTCCTCTTTTTGGAAAGGATTCGACCTCAAATCCAAACCTAGCAAAACCAAAGAGAGGACAAACAAATACAAACTCCTCATAGCATGAGGGTTAGGGTTAGCACAACAAATCATCTCAACATGCCAAGGTTGCACATATTTACAATATAACCAAGAATCCTTTAAATTAAATATTAAAAGTTCAATGAAAGATGCACAAAGGATTCGGTTATAGAATTCACCAAAACTAATACTTTTCTTGTCATGTAGACCAAGAAACAAGTTGGGCGCATCAACATCATTAATTCTATATTTGGCACCGGGGTCAAATGGGAAGAGTGGCCATAGACACGGGTCTAGACAACACTCCCATTTCCCATAGGTTTCATTCAAAATACATGACATACTCTTTACAATGGCATTCATGTCATCAAAAACAAGTAGAGAGTAAAGAAAGGTATCACTCAAGTCAACTTCTACTAAGGTGTCTTCATGTGTGTACTCACGACTAGTTTCAACATCATCACCATAAGTACTCTCAACAATAAGATCACACGTAGTTGAAGAAGAAGTAATTTCAAAGCAATGGACACCTTCCCTTTCTATAGAAGTACCCTCAAGTATACACATACCACCACCAAAGTCAAAGAAATTATTACTTAAGTTTTCAAAAGAAGCAAGTAATTCATCCTCATAATCATCAAACATGGGTGGGGTGTCATACCAAGGATCACAACCACAATCAATTTTCAAGTAACAATCACTTATTGGGTTTCTTAAGAATTCAAGCAAGTCAAAATTATCATCACCCAATTGATCATTCCTTTCCAAGACCTCACATTCCCTTTCCTTAAGAGTACTCTCATCTTCCAAGAAGATATTTCCATCTTTAAGAGGAATGTTGTCACACCATAGTGGGTTGGCATATATATAGGCTATAGATTTCAAGACAAGCTATACCTTCAACTTCATTCTCACCACTAGGTTCATTAGGAGTGAACTCATCATCTTCAAACAAGATATTATCCTTAAAGAGAGAAGGATCTATCCATGAAGAGGATATAGAATATCCAAATACATTCTCTAAAAGATCGTTATCAAGCATCAAAGATATTTCAAGCACATGATTATCCCTATG
>NW_025823336.1:0-3165 GCF_002878395.1 Capsicum annuum | reverse complement strand
TTTTACGTAGATTCTGTATTAATATTATACAGCAACAACAACAACAACAACAAATCCAGTGTATTTCCACACAATGAGGTCTGGGGAGGGTAAAATATACACAGTCCATACCACTACCTCCGAAGAGGTAGCAAGGCTGTTTCCGATAGACCCTCGGCTCAGGACAAAAAATAATAAGTAAATTCATAATAAAGCACGTTGGAATAATAAAAATAAGGCACCCACACAATAGAACCCTATACTAACAAACCAAAGGCACATACAAACATGGGACGTTGGTACAGCGGAGGAGAGGTGAGAGTAAAATGTCTTCCACCTCTAAGACGTGGGGTTTGAACCCCACTAGCAATATTGATTTTTTTGTTTTTTACTCTTTGTCTTAAAATTCTAAACCCACAGACCTGAAATCTTGGTTTCGCCTCTGTCAAAAAATAAGCATTTTTTAAAGAAAATAAATATTTTTTGCAAATAAGCTATAGCGGCTTATAATCATACTAGTTTAGGTGTACGCGCTTTGCGCGTGTATCTCACTTTAATGAATTCAAACGTTACATTAAATAGGATATTTGTTTAAATAATAATCATGAATACAATAATTAAATTCAATATATTTTGAGTATGTAAAGATGGATAATTTATTTATTAAACCTAACCTTTACAAAACATATTTCTAAAAGCCAATCGACATTCATCTACCACCTGTAAAATACAATAAAATAATATAATGATAGAGACATCAAAACAATACAACTAAATCTAATCTTTATGCACAAAAATTTTCTCAAAGCCGTCCGACCTGTAAACTATAACAAAATAATACGATAATAGCGATATCAAAATAATACAACTAAACCTAACCTTTACATAAAAAAAATTTTCAAACCAGAGATATTAAAATAAATTAATTAAACCTAACCTTTACCTAAAAAATTTCTCAAAGTCGATCAACATTTATCTACCGTCTGTAAATTACAACAAAATAATATGATAAAAGAGATATCAAAACAATACAATTAAACTTAAAGTTTACACACAAAAATTCCTCAAAGGCGATCGAAATTCATCTACGAACTATAAACTATCACAAAATAATAAACTAATAGAGATACTAAGACAATACAATTAAACTTAACCTTTACCTAAAAAAAATTCCTCAAAGTTGACCGACATTCATCCAACATCTGTAAATTAAATAAAACAATAAAATAATAAAGATATCAAAAGAATACAATTAAACGTAACTTTTACACAAGAAATTATTCAAAGTCAATCGACATTCATCTACGACCTGTAAACTAAAACAAAACAATACAATAATATTAGAAAGCTTCGATTTTGATGAAAATAATTCTCGTCTAAGCGAAAACTTTGACCCTAAAGAATGACTTGAATGAAAACAAAGAAAATACATATAAACACACACGTTGAATTCTATTATGTTGACAAAAACAGTGAAGAAGTTGAGGGTTAGAAAATCAAGCATCCATCAATCTAGATCTGCAATCGAATCAATTTAGATGAGCATCAATCATATTCTTGCAATAGGCAAGAAAAATAAACCTTAATTGATCAAAGTATAACCGCAAAGTTAAAAAATCGAGAGATCGATATCATCAAATTGACAAAATACTCCATAAAAACATATATAATTCAATGAATATAAATATTAACATGACATACCTACAATAACGTCAAGATGCATATAAGAAAGCATCAACCTCAACTTCCGTGACAAAGCAAAAACAAAAGAACATAAATAACTGTGAAATAGAGCATATAATATTGAGAATTATATTAATTAACTTGGGAAAAAAAGAGGTAATAAAGATGCAAATTGAATCCAAATATCAATTGTCTGTGGAAGAATTTATCTTTACCATATGTAACAATTCATAGAATAATTCATAAGGAAAAAAGAAAGAAGACTAACTTACAAATTCAAGAGGTACGTATCTTATTTCGTATATTTATAGAAGTATTTTTTTAATAGAATCCTATTTTAAGAATATTTTTCTATTTGAACAGTAGAAAGAAAAATATTAATAAATATTTAGGAGTCCCATATATTTTTAGGAGGTTTAGTTAATATAATAAAAAATAATTAAATAATAAATTAAAAAAAATAATGAAAAGAAAGTTTTGTCTAAAGAAGAGTCTTTTAATGAAGGGCAAAAAGTTTAAATCACTTTTATAAGGGTCTTCACACTTTTAATAAATAGATATAGATATAGATATAGATATAGATATAGATATTATTGATATAGATATAGATATAGATAAGAATTATTTGAGAAAAATAGGCATATCGTGTACTTTTGCATGTTGGACAATAAATTAACAAATAAAGTGAATTTGGTTAGAACTCCAAAATGATTCACTCTTGTTCATCTCCTTTGAATTCCAAAAAGAAGTATAACATGTCCATGCAAATTGCATCTTCCAGTGAGTTCTAGCTCTTAATTCATACAACTTTAGAGTATGTCTCAACTCAAATTATCAGCATATTATTGAGACGAAATAACATAGCGTAATTATAGCCTTCTTCGAAGTAATATCACATTTCCAACCCTTTAATATAATCTAATCATCAAACTTTAACTTCTACCTTTTACTTAATTTCATCTGCATAAAAATAAAATATTTGATAAGTCAAAGAATCCAAATATTAGATTGGGACATGCATCAAATAGATCACTAAAAATTATCTCTAATATCTTATAAAGAACAATTTGAAGTCGTCTTAAGTAAAAAGAAAAAGACAAGTACAATGACAATTATGATTGCTTAGATGGAAAATAAATAACCTTCACCTGTAAACTTAAATATATAAGTGATCAAACATAATATTTATGTAGGCATAAAAAATAAAGAGAAAAGTCATAAAAAAAACTCTGAACGTATCCGCTCAACTCATTTTAACACTTAAACTTAATTTCTATTTATTTACCTTCCTTAATAACTTTAAAGTGAATTAAATTCACCCTCAAAATCCCAATCTCACTCTCACTACGGAGAATGCACTACACTCGCGCCATGTCAGTACCAAATCAGTGTTACATTAGTGTCAGGTCATTGTCATATAAGAAAATAGAATTTAAAAAAAATAAATAATCCCACACACATATTATTTTTATATATTTAAAAAAATAAAAAATATATATTTAC
>NW_025823335.1:0-1450 GCF_002878395.1 Capsicum annuum | reverse complement strand
GAAGTATATGCTTCTTCATCTTCATCATCGCTTTCGGAAGTAGTAGCAAGAGTCGTCGACGATGAGCCCTCCCCTTCCTGCTTCTGTTTCTGGCTATTCATTATGTGTTTCTTAAGTAAACGCTGCTCCATGTCTTCTCTTTTAGTTTCTTTTTCGGAGGCGTTACTTGTTCTATTTCAGTTCGGAGCTGGAGAACTTCCTGGACGCGTTTCGTAAACGGCTGTAACTTTTCATGCGAAGGACGATGAAAGTAGCCTCCTTCATCCGCCGCCTCTGCGTCCTCCCCTTTCCATCGCTAAATTTTACGATTTGGCTAATGGAGGTTTAGTTCTTTCTTTGGGTTTAGGTCCCTGCTGGAACTCCACATCAACAAAAATTGGACCAAACCTGTTTTAGATTAGTAATTTTTATTTCTCATGTTTTCAGCTTTTTTCAATTTATTTTTTTTAATGTAAAAAAAAAAAATGGAAAATGATCAAATTTAAGTCTCTAGTTTAGAAAATTCGTTAAAAAACTCTACTCCCCCCGTTTCAACTTATGTGTCGCTATTTAACCGGACATGATATTTAAAAAATAAGTATTGACTTTGTTAAAGTTACAAAATTACTCTTTTTTAAAAAAGATAATAGTATTTAAAATCAAGTGGGACCACTTTTAATTGAAAAAATAAATAAAAAATAAGTAATGGTATTTAAAATCAAGTGGGACCACTAAGGGTAAAATTGTAATTGTGTTTTTAAAAACTTACCAAATAAGGAAAGACGACATTCTTTTTGGGACGGGCCAAAAAGAAAATGGCGACACATAATTTGATACGGAGGGTTATTATATTTTGAGGTCAAATTTACGCTTTTTGTCATACTATAGGGTCAGATTTATCCAATGCTTTGGAAAATTGGCTAAATATACCCTTAATCGTACTTTGAGATCAAATTTATCTTAGATATCATACTTTAGAAACAAACCTGCTCTCGTTGTTAAGAAACTTTTTACACATACCTTCCTTTAATAGAAAGGCTCAAATCAACATTTTGTATGCTCAATTTTAAAAAATAAAAACATTCTAATCTAACTCGTCCAATTCAACTCGAGCCACAAAAAAGACACAAAATAAATACAACTCTCTCTCAATTCTGTTGGTCGAATTCTTTCAATGAGCAAATATACTTCTCTTTCAACGTGTAGCACTGGTAGGTTATTTAAAAATGAACCAAAAGTAAAATGAACAACCTACCAGTGGTACACGTTGAAAGAGAAGTGTTTTTGTTCATTGACATCTCACATTCAGTTACACAAATTAAAAACTTCATCAGTTACAATTTCTCTGTCTTCATCAGTTACACATTAAAAACTCCATCAGTTACAATCTATCTGTCTTCCACAGTTACACACATTAAAAAAACGCCACTTTCTCCAGCAATTTTACAAACTATTTCATCATCCAGCAATC
>NW_025823334.1:0-1462 GCF_002878395.1 Capsicum annuum | reverse complement strand
ATTCATACTTCTGCTGAATCAGGGTACAAGCAAAGGACCAAATCAGAAGGTACCCGTACTTTCTTCTGCGACATTGAATCTTGCAGACTTTGCTTCAGTAGCTGGAGATAAACAAGAGGGCATTGAAATTTTCATTCCTTGGGAAGTCTCTATTGGCAGCTTTAGGAGTTGGCTTTCACTCTGTGTAAGAGAAACTAAAACACATGTTTTTTGCTTGCGTTCTTGTATTCCTGCAGCTACGTGAATATATTATCTAATGCGACTGTTTCCTAAAGATATGTTCATATATTTGTTGACAGTTAATGCTCAACCTTGTGGAATTGAGAAACACTCACGAAGCTTCAGAGATATTTCCAAAGTTTATTATGTCTGCTCCAGTATCTCCTAACCCTGGAAAGGCTTTGTTGATAGACAGAAATGGGGGTGTTTCTTTAAAAGCAGGTCTGCGAAAGGTTAAATTTTTGAAAGCATTATATTTTAGGCAACACAAGAAGGCATATCATGCAGAAGAAGGCATCAGCAGTGATGGAAGGAACTCAGTCAGAAGTGAGGATCCCGATTATGTTTATCCTGTGGATATAGATTTACTTGATGAGGATTCGGCAGGAGAATCTGAGGAAGGAAAAGAGGATACAAGTGTTCAGAAGTCATTCAGTTATGAAGCACTCGTCTATGCAAACCATAATGGTGGATCATTTTATTCAAATACAAGCGGTAGCAGCAGTGACGAGGATTTAGTCCACTACAGCCATAATATTTCAGAAACAAAGCAGAAGTACCCTGAGGATAAAACTGCAGCAAATCAATCTGCAGAGCAGAGTTCAAATCGTAGTCTTCTTTCCTGGAGGAAGAGGAAGTTGATTTTCAAATATCCTAAAACCAAGGGGTAGCCATTGTTGAAGAAACATTATGGAGAGGATGGTGCAGACGATATAGGCTTTGATCGCCGACAGCTTTGCTCATCTGACGAGTCTTCTTCTAGGGTACGTCTCCTTTTTTCTTGCTTTCTTTGTCATGTTTGACGAGTCATTTTTTATCTTCATATCATGGTCTGATCAACGTGCAATAACTACACCAATGTACTTGCCGAATTGAAGATTACAAAGATTGGTAGCTATCTTTAGTAGCTTAGTCTGCTTGTACGGTTGTACAAGTATCTAACTGCTGAGGTTTTCGTGTTCATGATTGAAGATATATGTCATAAATAGTCCTCTTACTAATGTGTGTAGTTCATGCAGGGGCACAAATCCGAGGAAACTTCTCCGATTTCAGTCTCTAATTTTGGAGATAAAAGTTTTGCTGTGGGTAGTTGGGAGCAAAAAGAAATAATAAGCCGTGATGGACAAATGAAGCTGCAGACTCAGATCTTCTTTGCTTTGATTGATCAACGAAGTGAATGACCTACTGGTGAAAGTGCTTGTACAGCCTTTGTTGCTGTCATAGATGATTGGTTCCACTGCAA
>NW_025823333.1:0-1003 GCF_002878395.1 Capsicum annuum | reverse complement strand
AAACTTACAAGAGTCTGCATGGTTTGTTGGAACTAATTCACAGTTTTTTTTTGTTTTTGGAGATGTAAGGTGGTGAATCTTGATCCATTTGAAAGATAGAAACTTGGGTTGTGTTGGGTTTCCGATATTGTTTTATATATGGTAGATTGTGAAATGAATATTAGAAGATGAGAAGTCGTAGGAACTCTTGAATACCATTTTTCAAGCCATATAAAGAGTCCACCCATCACTTAAAAGGATTGATGTGAGACTCTTCACAACAAGACAACTCCATAACTAAATATGGATTGATTATGAAACGACAGTTCACCAAGAAAAAGTAAAAATTGAAAAATTATGAA
Organism: Capsicum annuum; assembly: GCF_002878395.1. NCBI lineage: Eukaryota > Viridiplantae > Streptophyta > Magnoliopsida > Solanales > Solanaceae > Capsicum > Capsicum annuum. The sequence continues at coordinate 662 of NW_025823333.1, read as the reverse complement.
ATAGGACTCAAAACGTAATATGTTTGTTAACTTCCGGTAACCGGAGCTAGTACACTCCACGGCCTTTACCTTAACAACAACAATAAAAAAAAAGTTTCTTCTGTCACTGAGTAGCTATAATATGGACAGTAGAAATGTCATCATTTGCGACAACGGAACTAGGGTATTATTAATTCTCTTTCTTTTTGAATTTCATTGGAATCTATTGTTTAACACAATTATTTTTAATCTACTGGAAATTCATCTCAACATTCCACATCTGTGAAACCAAACTAATCTTTAATTGCTGAAACAATTAATAGATAAGAGAAAATGGGAATAAAGTTGGTGACTTTGAATGTGTCAAAGTTTTATGAGTATTTCTGACATATTAAGTTTGCATCAAAGAAAGCATTTGAATATTGATAAGGTATTATACATCAGATAACTTTTTGCTCAAACAACTGTACCTGTAAAGTTTTATCATACACATTTTCCTATTTCTTTTAAGTTCATGCATTTTTCCTGCAATTATTCTAACTTTTGAGGATGTGGCAACAAAAGAAAAGTTTCCCAAGGCACCTAGATAACCTAATCAGACCTATAACACGACCACAACACTCACCAATCGGTCAAGTACTTCCAAATAGGAAACATAACATGAGAATCTCAAGGTGCTATAA
>NW_025823332.1:0-1240 GCF_002878395.1 Capsicum annuum | reverse complement strand
TCTGAATATGATTTACTGAATTGAACATGGGCTGAGTTACTGAATTCCGTTGACTAATAGAATACTACTGATATCTAACAACTGACTGAGTTTATAAGATCATGGAGATTTCCTAAGTCTTAAGTCTATCTAAAGTCTAAGAATTCATAGCTTGACTGAGAGTATCATGAAAACATGACATGGCTCTAGCCACACAACTAATATTTTGGGTACGAGTACCCCCAGGACTCGATAGAAGAAAACTGACAAAACATGACTTGCTTGAATACATAATAATCACAATAATGCATTTACTAAAGCATTTCATCAAACATGTGATAGGCATAAGCTTGTACATACATGGGGATTTAATGACAACATGCTAGTTAGGCATTTTTCCTTCATTTAGGCATTAAATCAAATACATTGTAGGCATGGTACATGTAAACATCATTGTAAAACAATTAAACATCATGGCCATATTCTAATTTCATAATTCAAGGGTTTAGTCATTGGTTTGCATGAATCTATATCTATAATAATTAAACCCACATAGAAATTATCACCCAACATCGAGTAGAATTCAATTTCTCATTTATCAACATGAAATTGATAAATACATCAGTACTTTGAATGTACCGGTATACATGTGAGGTAGGCTGAACGCATGGGGTTCACATGCATGAACAATAATAATAACTGACTAACTATCATGAGTGTGAAAATACATGCATGACACATAATAACTGACACTAATACTGTGATAAAATGATTACTGAATCTAAATATAACTGATAACATGAGTGACTGTATCTGATAATCCTCAATCTGATGGAACTACCTGAGTTCCATACTGTAACTAAGTTGACTGTATCTGACAGTCCTGAAATCTGAAGAACTATCTAAGTTCTAATACTGTAACTGATTGACCGTGTCTGACAGTCCTGATTCTATAACATAAAACTGTGGGAAGTAGTTTTCTAACCGACATGACCCTGATACGCCATTATGGCTGAGTTGGGGTCTAATCTATAACCCTAATTAGAAGGGTACCAATACCACACCACTAGTAAAGCACAAGCTATGGACAACCCTTATCTGATAGTGTCCCCTACACAATAATGGTAGGGCCCTTATCTAACAGTTCTTATCCACCTCATCAACACTCATCGGACAGTGTTGATGTCTCAAACTATGCTGGCTACATAGTTCTGGAACTTAAGGATGACTTCTAAGAATCATACCCTCATATGATAGTGTG
>NW_025823331.1:0-5757 GCF_002878395.1 Capsicum annuum | reverse complement strand
AAGGCATGTAATTTGCAAGAGAAAATATTTACATATGGAATTAATTCATGCGTTTGAGTAAGTAATGTTTGCATGACTATAATTTGGCTTAGATATGTCAAACATATGCCAGTCCACTTAGGCATCAACGCATCAGAGAGGTATATAGTGGTTAATTTGTTTAAGTCCGACTTTATGTATTCTCCCAAAAAGGGTATACAAGACGATTAATAGCGTGGCCAAATAGGTTGTTAGCCATACAAAACCAACTTCATTAAGGAAGTTTTAAACAGACTCTTGTAGGTTTAGGGATCGTTTGATTGGTGGGATGAGATGGATAAGAATATCTCATGATTTAAAATATTTTATGAAATTATTTATTTCATCATTTGTATGCGGTAACATATTTCACCATTTATACTAAAATGATAGAATATAATGTTGAGACTAAATAATATTTATTACAAAATATAGAATAAAATAATCTCATGAAATATCCTAAAATTATTATTTTTATCTCACCAGCTAAACCCCTTACACTATACATGCCTCACCTTCTTGGGCTCCCCCAAGCGGTGGAAACTCTTTGCTGAATAACTATTGAGTGATTTATTTAGTACTACTAATAAAGAGCAATAAGTAGGCACGTCGTGTTGTCTGCTTCAATCGTAATTTTACTATATCATTCATAATAAATTAGTATAAGTCATTTAAGTATTAAAACATTAATAATGTTTAATTAAAAAAGATAAAACAGAAGCAAAATAATAAATAATAATAAATTAACTTTTGATGTTTTGTGTTATCTTCTTCAGCTGCTATCATCTAAGAATTAAAAAATAAATAATATTTAATTAAAAAAATAAATTGGACATAAAATGATTAATTAACTCTTGATATTTTAAATTAACTTGATGTCTTATATTAAATTCATTAAAAAACTTACAAGTATTTTTTATAGTAATTTTGTTATATCACCTCTTATTAGTTGTTATAAGTCATTTAAGACATGTTTGCTTCATTGTTTGAATCGTGATTTTATTATATCACCCCTAATTACTTTTTATGATCATCTAAGCATTAAAAAATAAATAATATTCCATAAAAAAAATAAAATACACACAAAATGATATGTCAACATAAAATATTTGATTGACTATCGAAATTATATTAGTGACACAGAAATTACGATGGGACAGAGGAAGATATAAAGTAACATATATTATTTAAAAATGAGAAAACACGTAAACTGGGATAGAGAGAGTATTAATATGCTATTGAAAAATTATGCTAAAAGCATTATAAATCACATAATTAACAACTTAAAAAATATAAAATATTTGATTGACTTTCAAAATTATATCAGTGTTACTTAAAGTGGAATAAAAGAGAAAATATTATAAATCACAATAATTAAAAATTTAAATTATTTTAATAATTGATATTTAAATTATATTTGTGACACATAAATTGAGATAAAAAAAAATAACATATATTGGGCTTGTGCTAGCTTGGGCCCTTCAACATCTAGTTTAAAAACAAGAAAAAATTTCATAAAAGAACAATTTAAGTTACTAAACTACTAAAAATCTCTTCACTTTAAAAAAATTACATATATCCCAACTTTTACTACTTTTACCTTGTGTAGTTAAAAGCTGAGTTGGGATACATATTAAAAACACCCATTTACCAGATACAACTTTACCAGATATAGTATGGATTTCCTCCTCATTCAACGCTGGAATTTGTGGTGAAATTTTTATCCCATTATTTGATCGAATTTAAACTTTTGAGTTAAGGTAAAAAAAAATTCCTAAAATCAAGATCACTATCTTCTTATCATCTCTTACAAATTTTATCAAAAAGCAAATTTTTGATACCGTTTTTACAAAGTGTTATTTCTATAACATTATTTAATTAAGTCTTTGATTATTAATTTTTTCAATCTATATCATTTGAATTAACATAAAGAATAGAGATTCAGAGCCATCTTTTAGTCTTAGAATCTCTCAATTAGATAATATCAAACAATATGAAGAAGTTGTAAACTTTGTTCCTGGTATTTTGACAAAGATTCTGATGGTTTTAATGAAAATATACCCAAGCACAAAAATGATCCAATTACGATGAAGAAATTGCGTGAAAAGCATGCAAAAAAGCTAAGAAAAAAGAAGTTCATGTTTCTAAGAAAAGAGGATCTAATAGTTCCGTAGGTAAAGTTCCTGCTAAAAGAAGAAGATATATTGAAGTTACTTCCAGAGATGTGCTTCCAAAGGTATTTGCATGTTCATATCTGGGTAATAATTAGGCGGAGATATATATCTAGATATACATGATACTTTTTCTACATCTTAGATATCTGGTTCTCTGTTTATGTATATATATGTATCTCTTATTTTTTTAGTTTTGGTGAAATAAGCATACCAAATATACATATTGTGTATGATGTGTATTATAGAACATCAATATGGTTAGGGATCATTAAGGTACGGCCCTTAGCCTATTCCTTTCTGCCTTTTGAACGAATCTAGAACCTCAATTAGTAGATTCATTAGAAAATACCAATTGAGACTAGGAGAGGTGGCCTCCGCTTTGCACGAGCTTCAAAAGAAAGAGAGATCGAGTCACTAAGCAGAGAATTAGATCCGAGAGCGAAAGAGATTATGAAAGTTCTCCCACGGGGCAACCCTGAAACAAGTTCTCAAATCAATCTATTCGAGCCCTTGAAAGCAGTAGAATTTGAATAATTCTTTGCTATTTCCTCTTTCTTTGAGAAAAGTGTAAAACCTATCTAATTCATCTTAAGTCCATGTTAATACGAATTAGTGAAATGAATCAGACAAGTTGCTCCCTCGCCTCGCAGCGGCGGCATCTGTCTTTTAAGTTAAGTCATTTCCTAAGACGGCTCCTCTTATTCTACGATAATCCAAGCTGCAAGGAAATTGATTGTTCCCACCGACCTCGACCGATGTCGCATTATCTATGGGAGGTGCAGACGAGGAGTTTTTCCAAGACTAATAATCTGGTTAAGCGTAGGAACTCCCTGATTGCGGTCAGCACTTTATCCGGAGAGCTTCCACCGCCCCCGTATACTCTGCTTTCGGAGAGCCGGAACCAGGGACGGGATATGAGGCCACCTCTCCTAGTCTCAATTGGTATTCCCATCGTTCAGTGAAGGCTCGAAGCCATCTCCATTGCTTATCTTGTGTGACAACACTACAGAGTGAGAAGCTGTCATGCCTTTTATGACAAGTTTCCAAGAAACTTTGAGCGGGAGACAGGGGGCGAACCCGCAGGTTCCCGATGCCCTACCTGAAGCCCCATCGCAGGGTCCCAATTTTCCTCTACCCGAAATAGTTGGGCAAGAAAGGGGGGAAATCTCTCATTATTTTTTTGATTCAATTATCTATACCGAAGATACATAGTTTGTAAAACAACAGATATATTTTATACATTTTGTATCTCTGATTCTATGTTTTTGTAGATGTATGTATCTCTTGTTAATTTAAAATTTTGATGTTTGAAATTTTTTTCTGGGAATGATTTACGTTATAAAGGATATTCCACGGCATCCTATAAGATTTGAAAGTTCTTACATTTTAAATTTTAAAGATGAGATTAAAAAGGTTGTCGGTCAAAAAGTGATTGGCTTATTTGCAAACACAATTTTTGTATGTTATCTCAACATCCCGCTGTCTAATTACATTGGATAAATTATCAAGTGTCTACTTATGCTTGAGATCGAGCAAGAAAATCAAGATGAAATACATGTATTCATCAAAGGCAACATTCTTAGATTTTTCATCTTTGAATTTACCTTGATAACTGGTTTGAAGTGTAATGAAAATGTCGAAGATTTCAGATATGATGATTCATCTCCAAGTAGGCTGATGCGAAGGTATTTTTTTCAATCAACGAATGGTATTGATAAGGAAACGTTGGTTTAATGTTTTCTTAGGATAATTTTTGACAACATAGAGGATGCTCTCCAGATGGCAATTATATACTTCATCGACACATTCATATACTTACAGCTAAATGTTGCTCCCGTTTTATTTTTCGAATTTAAGATGGTAGAAGATGACAAGTATAAATTATTTTCTTGGTATAAAGTCACTTTCTCCAAGTTGATGGCCTTACTTACAAGAAGTTTTTGTGAAGAAGCAGGTGTATAGGTTGGGTGGAATCCCTCAGATTCTCAATGTGTGGATGTTCGAAATCTGCTCAGAAGTTGAAACCACCATTGTTGTCAAGCAGGGTAATCACATATCCCATATTTTGAATTGAAAGATTGTCGCAGTCCGGCTACAATATAATCAGTTTATATCCAAAATATTTAGCAAGGTACGGTAGTGCTTGTATGAACTATTTTACTTTTAATCCTTGTGTTTATGGTTATAATTTTTTTGCACTCATATTCAAACCTCGTTCCTACTGTAGAGGAATTGTAAAAGCTTGATTTGTCCTTAGTGAGTATTGTATCATATGATCTTGCTTCATCATCGATGTAATCATCATCAACTGGCATTCCAATCTAATTTTATTACAAAGTTAATGAACCAGCAGTCACCATAGAACATGATAGTTTTACTAATTTCAGTACGACACCTCCGGAGCATTTGATGAAGAAATCATCACATATATCTGGCACAGTTTCAGCATATCAGTTGAAGATGAGAAAAATTACTTCTGTAGAAAAAATCATGGACAGTAAACAACATTCTCAATCTCAAGCAGCAAAAGGACAATAGACTTCAGGAATTTCAAAATCACCATTTGAAAAGAATGATCCATCATGCAATTTTCGTAGTAAACAAACATCACCACATTCATCGGAGCCCAAACAAAAGAGAAAATATGTTGATGAACCTACCACCACAACTATTATGGAGCACTTGGTTAAAGCGGACTTGAATTCGTTAGAGTCGGAGATAATGACATATGTAAAGACATACGTAAGCATTGCTTTATTTAAGTCGTACTAGTTGACTATTTATACACATCTTCGCTAATCATCTATACTTTTTTATTTGATGGATCTTAAATTTAATGATTTGTAACATATTCTAAATGAGAAATTCTCAGAAATTCTAAAATCCTTGTAGTCGTGGCATGTTCATGTGGAGAAGATAAATTACTTTAAATCATAACATAATTGATAATGACTTTCAAGCTTTGACTTTGTTGCACATATATTCACAAGAAAGTATTGGAAAACATAGCCCAACTAGAGCTGAACCTTCAGATGATCTAAGTGATATTGGAGTCCCGAGTAAAGCTGATAGTCAACAGATTGCCTCGATCAAGCCTGTTGAAATAGAGAGGGCCAACGTCAATCAAGCATCATCACCTGTAAAAGATAGTGTACGTGATAAATTTGTAATTTCTGAATTTATTAATTGTAAAATTTGTCATGTTATATTATTTTTTGAGTAAACTATCTATATCAAAGATACATATCTTTTAAAACAACAGATACGTTTCATATATTTTGTATCTTTGATTCTATGTTAATGTAGATGTATATATTTTTCGTTTTTTTAGTTTGAGTCGAATGTGCTTACTAAAGATACATATTAATAAATTTAAAGATACTTATTGTGTACGAATATGAATTGTATGTATCTCTCATTATATTTTTTAGTCAATTATCTATATGAGACATACATATTTTTGCAACAAAAGATAAATTTTTTGTTTTGATTATGTATAGTATGTATCTCTTACATAAAATATATGTATCTCTTGTTTTTAGTTTGAAGATACATAGTGTGTATA
>NW_025823330.1:0-3541 GCF_002878395.1 Capsicum annuum | reverse complement strand
TTCTTAGTTGTGGACTTAAATGCCTAAACAATCCCTATTTTTCTTATGTATTAACACTCCCCCTCAAGCTGGAAGGGATGAAAATGTTCAGGACTCCAAGTTTGGATAAGAGCAATTCATGTTGCAATCTGCTAAGTCCCATAGTGAAGATGTCTGCGGGCTAATGTTGTGTAGGCAAGTAGATGATTTGAATCAATCCTTGTTGTTGTTTCTCCCTGATGAAGTGACAATATATTTCTATATGTTTGGTTCTCTCATGATATACAGGATTAGCTGCAAGTTGAATAGCAGCCTTACTATCACTAAATAGTTTAACAAGAAGCTTGAGTTCTGCACCTAATTCTTTTAGTAATCCCACTAGCTAGACCAGTTCTGTCGTTATAGTTGCCAAGCTTTTGTACTCAGCTTCATCTGAGATTCTTGACACAGTTGATTGCTTCTTAGATTTCCATGAAATCAAGGAATTTCCCATCTTTATTGCATATCCAGTTACTGACTTCCTAGTAAGAGGGCATGCTACCCAATCTGAATCATAATATGCAGAGATAGTGCTATCTGTATTACTTGATAATAATAGTCCTTGTCCTGGATTTTTCTTGATATACCTTACTATTCTTAAGGCAACATCCATGTGAGACTTTTTAGGTTGTTGAAGGAATTGACTCAACGTATGTACACTGAATAAGATATCTGGTCTTGTCATATTCAAATACAACAGTTTTTCAATGAGTATCTAATAAGCACTTTGGTCTACAAGAGAATCTTCAATATTTTCTATTAGTTGATCATCATATTGTTTAAAAGTTAACTTGAAATTCACATCTATAGGTGTACCAACTGGTTTAGATATAGATAAACCAACTTCAAAAATAAGATCAAGTGCATATTTCCTTTGATGCATTGTAATCCTAGCTTTGGACCTTGCAAATTTAATGCCAAAGAAATATTTCAATTCTCCCAAGTCTTTCACCTTGAATGTTTATTGTAAAGACTTTTTTGTTTCTTCTACAAGCTTCAAAATGCTACCCGTGACTAGCATATCATCAACATAGACTAATACCATAGTAGTTCCTTTCTTTGTCTTCCTTGTGAATAAAGAGTAATCATGTTGACTTTACTTGAATTATAGCTTTAATAGATCCTCAGTTAACTTGTGATTCCACTACCTTGGAGCCTGTTTTAGGCCATATAAGGATTTTATCAGTCTACATACTTTTCTTCTCCCCCTGACAAAAAAATCCTTGAGGAAGGGACATGTATATCTCATCATGGAGGTCAACTTGTAAAAAGGCATTGTACACACCCATTTGATGGATATGCCAATGTCTAGAAACAACAAGAGCTAAAATGGTCCTTACAGTGACTATTTTGACCACCGGTGAAAATATTTCCTTATAGTCTATCCCTTCCTTTTGATTATAACCTTTGGCTACTAACCTTGCCTTGAACCTTTCCATTTCACCTGTAGATTTGTACTTAATTTTGTAAATCTATCTACATTCAATAGTAGTTTTTTCTACCGGTAATTCTGATAATTTTCAAGTTTTGTTGCTTTCCAAAGCTTGTATTTCAGCTTGCATTGCCTCTGTCCACCTAGGATCTTTAATGGCTTTTGCATATATTTTTTGTTCAACTAGAACAGATGTAGCAATAATAAAGTTTTGATAGTGATTAGAGAGATAAGCATATGACATGTAGTCAGAAAAAGGATATTTAACATCCTTGTTGATGTTAAGAGACACAAAATCCTTCACCATCCTAGTAGATGAGATTCTCTTACAGATCTTCTAGTAGGCATTATAGGAGCAGGATTAAGCACTTGTATAACAGCAGTTGAAGTAATCTGTTCTGCACTCTCAGTTTGCATTTAAGGTGATGTTGCATAATCAGATGGTGATATATGATATGTAAGATCATTAACAGTTGGACAACTTGGAGACCTGTTTGCTATGTCAAGTAGTAAATCTGAATTGGCAAATATATCTACAAAGGGAGATTCAAACAGTTGAGTTTGAGCTTGAGAGAAAGAAAACACAACTTCTTTAAAATGAACATCTCTACTGACAAAAAAGGACTTACTTAACAGATCATACAGTATATAGCTTCTATGAATTTTTTAATATCCCATATAAACAAATATCTTTGATCTAGGAGCTAGCTTATCAGATTTTGTTATATTTTTTGCAAAACATAGACATCCTAGCACTCTTAAATGCATGATAAGAGGAGGTCTACCATATAATCTCTCATAGGGAGATTTATCATTAATGACTTTGTTAGGAATCCTATTAATCAAATATACTACAGCTAACACACAATGACCCCAAAAATGTAGAGGTATATGACCTTGAAACATCAAGGCTCTAGTTACCTCTAAAATATGTCTATGTTTTCTCTCAGCTATACTATTTTGTTGAGGGGGATATGGGTATGATCTTTGATGATTTATTCCTAATTTTTTAAAGAACATATCACATACAGAATTTACAAATTTTGTACCATTGTCTGATCTCAGAGGTTTTACTGATTTGCCAAATTGAGTCATAACATATTTCATAAAGTATTGAAGATATATACACACATCTGATTTATTTTTCAATAAGAACAACCATGTCATTCTAGTTAAATCATCAATGATAGTGAGAAAGTATTTATTACCATCAAATGTAGGAGTTTTATGGGTCCCATACATCAAGATGCAATAATTCAACGCTAGCATTAGTTTTGATACTACTTAAAGAAAAGGGCATTCTTGTTTGTTTAGCACAAAAACATATAGTAATTTATCAACTATTTTGGTACTTGCAGGACTATTTGTAGATAACAATCTATCTAAGAATTTAGAAAACATATGAATAATCCTTTTATGCCATAGATTTATATCTGCATCTTTCATAGTTTGATGCTTATCAGAAATTCATGTAGATGTACAAGACACATTTAGTAACTCATTCTTAGTTAGATTATTGAGTAGCAGGTATAATCCGCCATCCTCTTTACCAATATCCTCACCTTCCCAGTGTAGAGTTCCTGGAAAACACAAAAGTGAGGAAAAAATATGACTGAGCACCGTAACTCTTTAGTCACTTTGCTCATAGACAAAAGATTATATTTAAATTCAGGAACATGAAACACATTAGCAATAAGACTTCTAGGTGAAATGAGAGAAGATCTAATATGAGATACAGTAGTTAGATCTCTAGTAGGTAAATAAACTTGTTTAGGATACTCAGGCTAACAATAAAATCTTGTGTAAGCATGCTAATCTGTGAAGACATATGGTTTGTTGCACCTGTATCAATTATCCAAATATCACTATTTTCAGACACAAATTAAGCTTTGCTGTTATAGTAGCTGCATTAGCATGATCTGTGTTGGTTGTGTTGGTTGCAACATAGTTTTGATTTAGCAGATATAGAATTTGTTCATATTGTCCCTTAGTAAATATACAATTCTGCAGTTGGCTAGCACATTCTTCAACTTCTTTACCCTGAGCCTGAACTGGTACATTGGTATTACGACCATAGTTGAGCCTTCCTTG
>NW_025823329.1:0-3870 GCF_002878395.1 Capsicum annuum | reverse complement strand
ATTGATGATGTGCTTATTTTCTCTGAGAACATTGATTCTCATTTCAATAATTTAAATACTTTCTTTAAAATTGTCAAATTCAATGGTTTGGTTGTTAGTGCCAAAAAGATGAAGCTTTTCCAAACGTCTATTAGATTCTTAGGACATGATCTTTATCAGGGTAGCTATAAACACATTTGTAGAGCGATTGAGTTCTCCTCCAAATTTCCTGATGAAATTACTGATAAGACTCAACTCCAGAGATTTCTAGGAAGTCTCAATTATGTTGCAGATTTTATCCCCAATGTTAGGCAGGTCTGTGAACCTCTCTACAAAAGGCTCAAGAAAAACCCAGTTCCTTGGAGTCCTGATCAAACCAATGCAGTTGTCAAGATCAAAAGTCTAGTCCAGAACCTTCCTTGTTTAGGTATTCCTAACCATGAAGCCTTCATGATAGTTGAAACAGATGCTTCAGATATTGGGTATAGGGGTATACTAAAACAGAAAGTCAATGAAAATTCTCCTGAGCAGTTAGTCAGGTTCACGTCAGGAATATGGAATTTTGCACAAAGAAACTACAGCACTATTAAAAAGGAAATTTTATCTATAGTGCTATGTATCACCAAATTTCAAGATGACCTTGTTAACAAGGAATTTTTAGTTAGGGTAGACTGCAAGTCTGCTAAAGAAATTTTGCAAAAGGATGTCAAAAACCTTGTTTCAAAACAAATATTTGCTAGATGGCAAGCTCTCCTATCTAGTTTTGATTTTCAAATTGAATTTATTAAAGGAGAAAATAATTTCCTTCCCGATTTTCTAGCAAGAGAATTTTTACAGGGCCATAATGAGACCCACGACGCTGGGAAAATCTCAGCCAAACAACCAGATCAAACTAAAATGGCTAGACCATTCGATTCACCGCCAACAGCATCGGCTCCCTTGAGGCCATCAGTCCCACAGAGGCCTGAATTAAAACCGGAACTACATTTACCGTTCCGAAACAAATATCCAGCTCTAGGAGAATTGCCAAAACTTCCTCCACCAATGCCATCCAAATTGGTAGATCTCAAAACCAACAAACCCTTTGATAAAGGGTCATCTTCCAGTTCGTCGGTACAGTAGAAACAGAGTTATACCATGAAGACTCCTGAATCTTTTGCGCAGGCCGTAGATCCTGCAATAACAAAAACAGCACCTACTTCCCCGCCAAAGAGGAATTCAAGTTTGTTACCACACAGGTAATACCTATTATCGCCTTGGACAAGGAATACGAGGTCTACCCTCTTGAACAACTCACCAAACCAGTCTACAATGACAAAAACTTTGTGGATACAGAAAGTCCACTCAAAACCCGGCGATTTTATGAAGCCATTCTAGTCGACACGGATTCCATCAAAGTCGAGCATTCTATGAATGAAAGGAATCCTGAGTTCATCGATTATTCAAGGTTCACAATCAAAAGGGTACTAACCCCGTTTAATTGGTTTGCGGATCATCTGCATACCCTTATTGCCCTATCGATGCCACACAGGCCTCAGACATACAATTGGTACGACTACAAGTCTGCCTGGTTTAATTTCCTCTATTATCGCCCAGGCCATACCTGGTTTGTTAAGTATCGCCCTGCTATGATAAATACCATTATACCTAGATGGTTTTATGAGTGGTGGGGATGCTTTGGAGGAATCAAAGAAATCCTCCCCCAACAATTTCTTGCCCGACTCGCAGAATTCTGCGCAAATGAAGGATGTTTAACCCTCCCAGAGCACATTCAAATGTGTAAATTCTTTATTAAAAAGCGAGTGTCTTATATCATATCCTGGAACTTTGTCAAAGGAGAACAAGATCGAATTACATATCTGTCTAAAGAAATAAAAGTCAAAGGCTGGAGCCCCAAGCCAGCAGCTCCAAAAACTCCTGACAAAGGAAGAACACCAGCATCTTCAGCCAGCGTCTCGCAAAATAAACAGGCGCTCTAGGAAAGATTGAAAAAGGCTTTACAAGACATGGAAAGCCAAGATACTAACAACAACGAAGAAGTCCTACAGCTTCTAGAAGAAGCCTCTTCCACCGGCAGCAGTGACAATAATGGGGATATGTTAAATCCCAAGGGAATTGCCAGGGCCTACATAGACCCCTACTAAGAATAGGGAAATGACCCCTTCAAAACATAGAGGTTCAAAGAACCGGAATTATTTTTTGAAAGGGCATTCTACTATTCATAGTGGGAGTCTACAAGACCCCATCTGCAAACATTCAGCTTTATTAAAGGCTAAGGAATCTGTCAGCTTTATTAAAGGCTAAAGAAAAGAATCTGCTTTTCAAAAGCAGAAACAATTAGTTCAAGTCAACACATCTGCTTTTCAAAAAAGCATTTCCACCTACAAAAGGAATCTACTTTTAGAAGATTAAATCTAAACCTTACAAGTGTATGCACAAGATGTATAATTCAGACTTTGCTGACCTATATAAGGAAGCTTGTAATCTAGGAGAAGGCATCCGAAAATTTCCTAACTCTAGAAAATTCTCTCTTGCCCATTCTCTTGTAAAACCTACTGTTTTGTAATATTTTCTTTGAAGTTCTGAATAAAATTGTAAGTTGTTTAGCTTTCTCTTTATTTTACATACTGTTTTGTTCTAATTCTGAAGATTGTTTCTAAGATCCATTTTCTGTAGAAACAACTTAAGAAAGATAGTACGTCTAAATATGGACTAGGAACCTTCTGCCAAGACTATGGGTTCACCAGTCCTAGCAAAAGGCATATGTGATGCATGTATAATTGATTTATGAATGTAGGACTGAGTGTTCTGATAAACTGAGTTTCTCAAACTGAGAATGCATAGCTAATTCTTAACTAATAAGTTGAATCCATGCATATCCGATGCATGATTATATACCTGACATGATATGTGAATGCATAACTAAAAGTACTGATAAGTTTACTACACATATCTGATGTATAAATATATGACTTAACTGACTCACGAATATGCGACTGAACATGCAATGGTAAAGGCACTATGATTGAACTGAAACATGTAAACATGACTGATTCTGCTACATGACATATGGACTAAACATCATGAACTGAACTAAACCTCTAAATACTTAACTTACAGCTGAGGTCTAACTTAAAGGTCAACTTATGAGTACCCTCTATTCTAGACTGAATTCATTATGCAAAGAGAAATTAAAGGGTCTAAGGCATGAGAGCATTAATAGAAAGTAGGGTATCTCCCCCTTGGGATGCTATGTCCCTCTAAGGAAGCTTACCTTACGGAGATACTGGGCGATAAAAAGGGCATCTATGAACTAGATTATAACTAAACTTTGGGAGTTTGAAACTAATGCATGATGCATGAGATGAACTGAACTAGCAACTACTAGGAGGTTCTACCTTGAAATAGTTACATTCTTTGAGATTTTGGATTGTATGAATACATACAAGGATGAGAAAATAAGCTATAAAAATCTGACTGCTCGATTGCTAAACTGAATTGCTGGCTTTACTAGCTAACTCATATTGAAACATATGCTTGAATGAGACAAAGAGATCTAACAATGCATACTATGAACATAAAAGAATGTTATCATACCAGAATCTAAGTCAGGGAAACTTTTTGGATTAGGATGGGTCTGGAGTGCATAAAGTCTATTCTGATGCTGACCACTGTTGGTACCTTGATGACGCAACTCCTTAACCCTCCATGATAGAAATCTGCACTCTCACATTCTGTGGCCTGGTTTTCCATACCCAAAGCATACATCACTTCATTCCATACATGCACCTAGATGATTCTTACCACACTCTTTGCAAAGCGGATAAGTAAGGCCTCTATTTTAACTACTCAGGGCCTCAGAGCCTGGCGCTTCATCATGATGGTCATTTT
>NW_025823328.1:0-1556 GCF_002878395.1 Capsicum annuum | reverse complement strand
TCTGGGCAACAATCGAATCACCCACTGGGGTAGAAACTAGGATAGGCTCAGGAATAATCTCAGGACTCATTTCAAAATTCACAGCAATCAATGGTGTAACATATGAGAAACTGGATCCAGGATCCAACAAATCTTACACATCAAACTGAAATATACAAAGCATACCAGTAACAACATCGGGAGAGTCCTCCTGTTCCTGGCGGGACGGTAAAGCATAGAATCTATTCTGGCACTGCTCGCCAGCATTGCTAGAAGAGGCGCCCTGAGCTGGGGCTAGGTGAGTTACTGGAACTAGAGCACTAATAGTCTGAGTCTGGGTCTGAGGGCGATAGTCACGACGCCCTTGTCTATCTTGTGGACAATCTCTAACTCTGTGACCCATGTCACCACACCGAAAATAACCCGTCTTCTCACCCCAACACTCAGCCGAATAAGCCCTACCATACTTAGGACACAGGGGATGATTTGGCTTACTGCCAGCACTGTAATGGGACTTGGATGCATATGACCTGCTACTTTACTCCTGCCTACCTCTAGGAACGGGAGCACTAGAAGATGACGGTTGGCATAGACGAATGCTCTTAATACTGAGGGCGACTCCCTCCTTGCGATCTCGTCTGACCCTGTCTATGCTGCTCAGACCTAGCTCTCTTATTGCCTCTCATGCTATCTCTCTCCTTAATCTTGTCTGCCTCAATCTGTTAGGCATAAGTCATCAGCCTAGAAAGATTCATCTCACTATTTAGCATAGCAGACCTACACTCCTTAACCACATAGCTAGACACTCCAGTCACGAACTTACTCATACTAGCCCGATTATCAGCAAATAAGTCAGGAGCATACTTGGCCAACTGATTGAACTTTAAACAGTACTCCCTAACGGTCATTGAGCCTTGTCGCAGGTTCATAAACTCTCCCACCTTCGCCTTTCTCATCTCCAAAGGGAAAAATTTTTCCAGGAATGCATCCTAGAACTCTTGCCAAGTTATAGGGACAGCTCCCTTACCTCTACATTTCCATCAAGCAATAACTCATTCATAAGTAAGGTCTTTCAACCTATACGCATCCAACTCCACACTATGTGTAACGCCCCAAAAAATGGGTCCCCGAGCATCACACGGTGCTTGAGGCTACGAGTAGCCCCAAGCTAACCCTTTGACCCATTTTCATTTAGTTCAACACAAATCAATGAGGTTGCCATAAATAACACTCAAATATCAACAGAGTAATCATCATCCAATAATAAAAGAATCTCAGAAAGATAAAAAAATATGACTTATTAGTCAACTCCCAACATCTATACCAGTCTGACAAGCCTCTAAGAAAATCAATATAACTAGCGAGCCATTGAGACATGCCTCAACTAACTCATACTTAGTTATCAAATGTAAACAATTCCATGAAACCAACATTAGACATCACATCCTCGAAACATGAGGACTCACCACAACAGAGGATGTAGAACAGCGTGCCCGAAGAATCACTGTCCAACCTGGAACTGAGCACCTGAACCTACATTTCGAGAAAATACAGCCCACATCTTTGGATGTGGGCTG
>NW_025823327.1:0-1514 GCF_002878395.1 Capsicum annuum | reverse complement strand
AAAGAAATTGATAAGTCTGTCAAGCGAGTGAGACAGGCTGTGAAGTATGTTAAACAATCTGCCGCGCGAGTTAAAAAGTTCAAAGAATGTTGTGAATCTCAATTGATAACTTGTAAGAAATCTTTATGTTTAGATTTTCCTACTCGATGGAACTCTACATACTTGATGCTTGAAACAACACAACATTTTGAGCTTGCATTTGAAAGATATAGTTTCTATGATAATGGTTTCTTGGATTATCTTTGTACCTCTCCTTATGAAGATAGAACTAAGGCAGGCGCCTTTGTAAGTGAGGACTGGGAAAATGTGAGGACAATGGTAAAATTTTTGAAAACTTTTTATGATGTTACTTTGAAAGTTTCTGGTTCAAAATATGTTACTACAAATGTACACTTTGTGGAAATTGCTGAGCTTGATTTGATTTTGAAAGAGATGATAGAAAATGAAGATTCTAATTTGAAAAAAATGGCATCAAATATGAGGGAAAAGTTTAGAAAGTATTGGGGTACTCTAGAGAAAATGAACAAAATGATCTTTATTTCATCTGTGTTGGATCCCTGCAACAAACTTGAATATGTTCCTTTTGCAATTATGGACATGTTTGGAAAAGAAATTAGGGACAAGTTGTCCGATTCAGTAGAGTTATATATGAAAGCCTTGTTTGAGCATTATGTTAAGAAATCAAAAAACTCTTCATCTTCATCATCTTCTTCTTATTCTGGAAATTCATCTATAAGTGATAATGGAAACTTTCAAAGAAGAGAAATAATGAGAACAAAACAATAATTTGAGAAGCATAAAGAAATTAGTGGAGGTTCAAGCAATAAATCTGAGTTGGGAAAATATCTTGCTGAAGAAATTGAGCCAGATTCGGAACAATTTGATATATTAGGTTGGTGGAAAGTTAATGAGCCTAGATTTTCCATTCTCGCTGAGTTGGCTTGTGATATGTTAGCCATTCCCATTTCCAGTGTCGCATCTGAATGTGCATTTAGCACGGGAGGTCGGGTTACTGATCCCTTTAGGAGTTCATTAACTCCTAAACTAGTGCAATCTTTTATTTCTCTTCAAGATTGGCTTAGAAGTGAATCTACTCCAATTAATATCGAGAAAGATATAGAGTATCTTGAGCAACTTGAAGTTGGTAAGAATTTTATAATTTTCTATTCATTATATTAAAAAAAAAAAATTCTTAGTTATATTGCACATCAACTAACAAGTGTCTTATATTTTTTCAGTAATGGCTTGTAGCGGCATTGATTGTAGCATTGTTGATGTGTAGACTGTAGTTGTCAATAAGCAAATGTGAATTGTAGGTAAGTTTGTTTTTGGGTTCTTTTTCTACTACTTCTACTATTTTCTTGATTTAATAAGTTATGGACTATAGTTTTTTTTTCTCAGTTGTACACTTCTTAGGATGTGGATGATCTGTAATGTATTGTGTTATGTTTTGCTGATCTATAGATGTTTTACGAGTCATTTGATGAAGTGTTCGATGGGAAATGGATTGTGTC
>NW_025823326.1:0-2216 GCF_002878395.1 Capsicum annuum | reverse complement strand
ACAGTTTTAGAGTTGTCCGCCTTTGCCAATGCCATCTTCAGCTATTTCCTTCGTACCCAAAACCCAGCAAAACAGTGGGGTAAGACTTCAATGTCCAGATCTCAGAATAGTATGGGTGAAAGGCCTAGTTATACTTTATGTGCAAGATATGGTATGAATCATCCTGGTGAGAGTTTATTGGGTCAGAAGATTATCTTTGGATGTGGTCAGTTGGGCCATGGTATCAAGGAGTGCCCATATGCTAAGCAAGGAAGCAGGGATGTTAATCTCCAGACTCAGTCTACTAGTACACCAGCTCTCATAGCTCGCCCAATCCCTCATCAAGGTGTATCATCTAGTACTAGTGGTGGTTAATGCCAGAATTGATTCTATCCTTTACCTTCTTGTCAGGAGAAGGAGAGCTCCTAGATGTCTATAATAATATGCTTCGTGTCTTTCATCTTAATGTTTATGTGTTGTTGGACCTTGGGTTAAGTTTCTCTTATGTGACCCCACTAGTTGCAGTTATTTTTTAAATAGGTACTGAAAAAAGATCCCTGTGTCCTTCTTAGTTTCTACTCCAGTGTGTGAGTTGGTTTTTGTCAAATAGATCTATAGAAAGTGTCCTATCACTGTTCTTCATAAAATCATATTGTTAGATTTAATAGAGGTAGATATGATTGACTTTAATATTATTCTTAGTATGGATTGGCCCCATTCCTATTATGCATCCAAAGATTGTCGCACTCCAGTAGTTATGTTTCAATTTTTTGATAAGCCTGTTTTCGAGTGGGAAAGCAATTTAGTGTCTCCCAAGAGCAATTTCATATCTTATCTTAAGGATAGAAGGTTGATATCTAAAGGGTGTATCAATCATCTAACTCGAGTTAAAGAAACTAAGTCTAAGACTCTCCCAGTTCATTCAGTCTGTGTAGTCAATGAATTTACTGATATGTTTCCCAAAGATTTACTAGGGATACCTCCTGATAGGGAAGTAGAATTTGAAATTGATCTTTTTGCTGATACTCAGCCCATCTCTATTCCTCTATATCATATGGCTCTTGCCGAGATTAAAGAGTTGAAGGAGAAACTCAAAGACCTCTTAGATAAAGGTTTCATATGGCCCAGTGTTTCTCCATGGGGTGCTCTTGTCCTATTCGTGTGTAAGAAAGATGGTTCCTTGTGAATGTGTATTGATTATTGTCAGCTGAGTAAAGTCATAATTAAAAACAGATATCCTATTCCTAGAATCAATGACTTGTTTGATCAACTCCAAAGTCCAAGCTATTTTTCTAAGATAGATGTTAGATCCGGCTATCATCAACTTCGAGTAAGGGAATGTGATATCCCGAAGATAGCTTTCAGAATCCGTTATGGTCATTTTGAATTCCTAGTCGTCTTTTGGACTGACAAATGCCCCAACAATCTTCATGGACTTGATAAACCAAGTATTTAAACAGTACCTAGACATATTTTTCATAGCCTTTATCGATAATATCCTTGTCTACTCCCATAGTAAGGATGATCATGCAGACCATCTTAGAATTGTGTTGCAGACTCTTAGAGATCATCAGTTTTTCAGCAAATTCAACAAGTGTTAATTTTTTCTAATATCAGTAGCTTTCCTCGATTATATTATTTCCAGTTATGGCATTAGAGTTGATCCCTAAAAGACCGAAGTAGTGAGAAACTGGCCTAGACCTATTTCTCCATCAGACATCAGAAGTTTCTTGGCTTTCGCTAGCTATTATAGATGGTTTGCTGAGGCATTTTTGTCCATTGCATCTTCTATGAACCGATTGAATCAGAAAAAGTTAAGTTTCAGTGGTGAGATTCTTCAGAGAAGAGTTTTTAAGAGTTAAAGACTCGACTCACTTCAGCCCTAGTGTTATCATTACCTGATGGTATAGATGGATTCATTGTTTATTGTGATGCCTCTTGAGCTGGTTTGAGTTGAGTTTTGATGCAGAGAGGTAAGGTCATAGCCTATGCCTCTAGACATCTTAAGCTTTACGAAAAGAAATATCCTACTCATGATGTTGAGTTACCCGCGGTTGTGTCTGCTTTGAAAAGATAGAGGCACTATCTTATAGGGTGCATATTGATGTTTTTACGGACCATAAAAGTTTGTAATATGTGTTTGCAGAGAGAGAGTTAAATATTCGTTAGATAAGTTAGCTAGAATTGTTAAAATATTATGACATGAGTGTTTTGTATCATTCGGGCAAGGCCAATAT
>NW_025823325.1:0-1035 GCF_002878395.1 Capsicum annuum | reverse complement strand
TCCCAGGTCAGTGTTATCAGTAGTCGTACCAGGTGTGGGTAGTGATGCGTGCTTCAGGTGTGGAAAACCAAGCCATTTGATTCAGGAGTGTCTAGTAGTTTCTCAGAAGGGTAGGGATGTGTGGAAATAAGGCCTGTCCCATCAGTCGTCAGTTCCATCTGATCGCCTAACTCAGTAGGGTGCCACTTCCAGTACTACCAGTGGTCAGCGCCTGAATAGATTATATGCTCTTCAGCCCCGCCAAGATCAGGAAAATTCTCCTGATGTAGTTACTGGTACGTTGCAAATCTTTTACTTACATGTTTATGCTTTACTAAACCCTGGAGCTTTTCTTTCTTTTGTAACTCCATAATACCTGTTAACTTCGGAGTCAGTGCTGAAATGCTAACAGAGCCCTTTTTAGTGTCTACCCCAGTAGGTGTTTCCATTGTAGCCAAACAGGTATACAAGAACTGTCCGGTCATAATATCTCAGAAAGTTACCTTAATTGATCTCATGGAGTTAGAGATGATGGATTTTGATGTCATTCTTGGCATGGATTGGCTCCACTCATGCTATGCCTCAATTAACTGTAGAAATAGAATATTTAATTTCCAGTTCCAAATAAACCAGTCCTAGAATAGAGGGGTAGTACTACAGCTCTTAGAGGTCAGTTGATCTCATACCTTAGAGCCAGAAAGATGATATCAAAAGGGTGCATTTACCATCTTGAGTGAGTCAAAGACTCTAAATGAGAAACTCCAACTCTTAAATCAGTTCTAATAGCAAATAAATTCTCAAATGTATTTCCTGAAGATCTTCCTGGAGTTTCTCCCGAAAGGGAAATCAACTTTGGAATAGACCTTATCCTAGATACTCATTCTATATCTATTTCGCTATACAGAATGGCTCTATCTAAACTTAAAAAATTGAAAAAATAGTTGAAGGACCTCTTAGATAAGTGATGATAGGCGAAATTACGCGCCTATATCAATATATTTTGCCCATATTTTAGTTCTCGAAACTAGGCTAAAATATGGGCAAAATATATTGATA
>NW_025823324.1:0-1188 GCF_002878395.1 Capsicum annuum | reverse complement strand
ATCTATGTGTTCTTGTTTTCTTTCTGCTTATGGTTTGCTTTATTTTTTCCTGATTCCTAACAAACTAGTATCAGAGCCTATTAAATTATCTTCTTGGGGATGGCAACCATGAAGTGTAATATTCCATTGTTGGATTGCAACACTAGATTTTTGTTGTGGTAGGTTAAGATGTGGGTTGTGCTTGCGCAGATGGATTTGGATGATGATTTATTAGGGTTTGAGAAGATGCCCTCATCATGGATGAACGAGGACAAATGACATAAGGATCGGAAGGCTCTATCTCAGATCGACCTTTATTTATCTAGTCAAATTCTGCAAGTTATTTTGAAGAAGACCACAGCCGCTGTTGTGGTTGAAACTAGAATAACTGTGTATAATGAAGATCCTAACAAGTAAGTTGCATCTCATGCAATGACTTTATTCCTATCGCATATCTGAGGGTGCGTCCTTGGAGGATTACCTATCTGTATTTAAGGAAATCGTCTCTGATTTAGAGATTCTGAAGGTTAAGTACTATGAGAAATATCTAGGGTTGATTTTGATTTGTTCGCTACCTGCATCATACACGACCTTTAGAGATATGATTTTATATAGCCGTGGTACCCTAACGATTGATGAAGTCTATGATGCGTTGTTCTCTAAAGAGAAGATAAAACATCTTGTGAATGGGTCGGAGACTCAAGGAGATGGTCTTATTATTTGAGGAGGAAGGAATCGTGAGACAAATTCTGGGGTGATGACAGGAATAGGTCAAAATCTAGAAATAAAAACAAAACCTGTAATTTCTGCAAGAAGAAAGGCCATATCAAATCTGAGTGTTGGAAGCTACAACATAAAGAGAAAAGAGAAGCTCCAAAATTGAAGGGAAACCAACCAGAGAAGTCCAGTGAAGCCAGTTTTATGAAAGATAGCGGTAGTGATGGAGAATTATTGGTACTTTCTGATGGTAACTCCAAACCCTATGAGGATTGGATTCTTGATTCAACTTGCACGTTTCATATGTGTTGTAATCGGGATTAGTTTACAACATATGAAATAGTATTTAAAGGTATTGTGTTGATGGAAAATAACACACCTTGTAAGATAGCTGGTATTGGAATAATCAGGACCAAGATATTTGATGGGATTGTGAGGACACTTCGTGATGTGCGGTATGTCCCAGACCTGAAGAGAAATCTTATTTTCTTG
>NW_025823323.1:0-1950 GCF_002878395.1 Capsicum annuum | reverse complement strand
CTGAAACTTAAAGAAATTGATAAAAGGGCACTATCAGGAGTGGAGCCGTCGGCTTAATTTAACTCAACCCGAGGAAACTTACCAGGTCTAGACATAGTAAGGATTGAAACACTAAGAGCTCTTTCTTGATTCTATGGGTGGTGCTTGGCCGTTCTTAGTTGGTGGAGCAATTTCTCTTGTTAATTCCGTTAACAAACGAAACCTCAGCCTGCTATCTATCTATGTGGAGGTATCCCTTCGCGTCCATCATCTTAGAGGGACTACGGCCTTTTAGGACACAGAAGTTTGACGCAATAATAGGTCTGTGATGCCCTTAGATGTTCAACGAGTTTATAGCCTTGGTCGAACGGCTCGGGTAATCTTTGACCTTTATTGTAATGGGGATAGATCATTGCAATTGTTGGTTTTCTACGAAGAATTCCTAGTAAGTGCGAGTCAGCAGCTCGCGTTGACTACGTTCCTGCCCTTTGTACACTCCACCCGTTCCTCCTACCGATTGAATAATCTGATGAAATGTACGAATTGCAGTAAAGTGGGTGGTTCGATGCCCGTGACGTCATGAAATTTCCATTGAACCTTAGCGCCAATGAATACTTAAATCCGTGTGGGGTGCTACGGCACTCTGCACGAGCGCCTACCCATTGTCCCCAGTATGGAAAGCGCTAAGGAATACTTAAATCAAAAGCCTACCCCTTGCGCCCCATCCGCGACGTGCGTTGGGGGGACCTATGCTTCTTTTGTAAACAAAAACGACTCTCGACAACAGATAACTCGATGCTCGCATCGATGAAGAATGTAGTAAAATGCGATACTTTGTGTGAATTGTAGAATCCCATGAACCATAGAGTATTTGAATGCAAGTTGCGATCGAAGCCATTAGGCCAAGGGCACGTCTGCTTGGGTGTTATGCATTGCGTCGCCCCCCTCTCATCATGCCTTAATAATGGGGCTCGCTGTTGTTGTAGGGCGGATACTAGCCTCTCATGCACCTCGAGCTTGCGACTGGCCTAAATTAGAGTCCTCGTCGATGGATATCGCAGCAAGTGGTGGTTGTATCTCAACTCTTATTGTTGTCGCGGCTATAGCCCTTCGCGCGTCTGGACTCCAGGACCCTTTTGCCCTTAGGCACTCCGACCGCGACCCCAGGTCAGGCGGGATTACCCATTGAGTTTAAGAATATCAGTAAGCGGAGGAAAAGAAACTTACAAGGATTGCCTTAGTAACGGCGAGCGAACTGGGAACAACCCAGCCTTAGAATCTGGCAGCTCCGTCATTCAAATTATAGTTTTGAGAAGCATCCTTAGCGGCGGACCAGGCCCAAGTCCCCTAGAAGGGGGCGCCAGAGAGGTTGAGAGCCCCATTATGGCCGGACCCTGTCACACCATGAGGCACTATTTGCGAGTCGGGTTGTTTGGGAATGCATGCCGAATCGGGCGGTGAATTCTGTCCAAGGCTTAATATGAGCGACAAACCGATAGCAAACAAGTACCGCGAGGGAAAGATGAAAAGGACCAGCGTAGGTTGGGGGAGTCCGAAGATCGGGCTCTTGATACGCTTGTGGAACGCCGTCTCCTCAATTGTGACAGGAAGCGCGCCCCTCCAGAGTGCTTCGAAATCAGCGAGCTACGAATACTGGCCTGTGGGCTCCCCATTTGATTCGTCTTGAGAAACAGACCAAAGAGTCTGACATGTGTGCGAGTCAATGGGCGAGTAAACCCATAAGGCGTAAGAAAGCTGATTGGTGGTGTCCCCCCGAGGGGTGCACTGCGGACCGACCTTGATCTTCTGAGAAGGGTTCGAGTCTGAGCATACTTGTCGGGACTCAAAAGATAGTGACCTATGCCTAAGCAGGACAAAGCCAGAGGAAACTCTAGAAGAGCACCGCATGTCACGTGGTGTCTGGTGGACTACCGGCGGCCATTAAAAATCCGGAGGACCAAATATCATCTA
>NW_025823322.1:0-1752 GCF_002878395.1 Capsicum annuum | reverse complement strand
AAGTTACCAAACTAAACTACATTCAATACAAAAATTCACAATTCAAGTACCTACACTTAATCACTTTCAAGTCACCAAGTCACCTCCCAAGTTACAAACTTTAACAAAATTCAAAATAAAAAATTTACATTTCAAGTACCTACACTTAATCACTTTCATGTCGCTAAGTCACCTCCCAAGTTACATAACTAAACTACTATCAAGATGAAAAATTCCTATTTTTTAATATATTCAAGTAACTGAGTCACCTCCCAAGTTACCATATTGTACTACATTCAATACAAAAATTCACATTAGAAATACCGACACTTAATCACTTTCAAGTCACTAAGTCACCTCCCAATTTACCAAGCTTAACAAAATTAAAAATGAAAAATTCACATTTCAAGTACCTACACTTAATCTATTTCAAGTCACTAAGTCACCTCCCAAGTTACCTAACGAAACTACATTCAAAATGAAAAATTCACATTTTCAACATTTTCAAGTTACTAAGTCACCTCCCAAATTATCAAGCTTAACAAAAATCCAAATGAAAAATTCGCATTTCCAGTACCTATACTTAATCACTTTCAAGTCACTAAGTCACCTCCCAAGTTACAAAACTTAACTACATTCAAAATGAAAAATTCACATTTTCAACGTTTTCAAGTGACTAATTCACCTCCAAAGTTACCAAACCAAACTGCATTCAATACAAAAAATCACATTTCAAGTACCTACATTTAATCACTTTTAAGTCACTAAGTCACTTCCTAAGTTACCAGGATTAACAAAGTTTTTTCCCATAAATTACTAAACTGAATTAAAGTAGTGTCATGAATTTTAATAAAACTGCCAAAAATAAATTAATAGAAAAGTTGTCTAAATTAAGAAAAAGACAAAGTAATTAGTCAAGGAAATGAAAAGGTAGAAAATATTCAAAACCCTCAATCAAGGAATTACTACAACAAGAAAATTATATATCATTAAGTTAGAATCCATCGAAAAGGATTCATTTCCTTATAATTGATTGAGAGTATACAATTATATAATATAAAAACTACTAAATAAGGCATGGTATTATTTGGGGATTATCACAAATGAACAACCAAACATTCAAATATAAGTAAAGAATGGTGTCACTAAGTAATGGACAAAAATCAAAATCGATCCATGTGCTAGACAGGAAACAAATGCAATGACCAATTAAGGGTCATCGAAGGCTAGTCAAACTATTTCAATGAACCTAATCAAAATAATAATGAGTAATCATGCAAAGCCAAAAATTTAATATCCCTATTAATACTCAACAGAACGGAATTTGCTCACATACATAACTAAGGATAACCAATTAGCATATCAAAGACAATTACCAAAGTAATTGAATCAAAAAGAATAAAGATAGAACTGACAGTGATTTTGGCCAATGTTGTGCCGGAGAAGTTGCTCCGGCCGGTTCTGGAATGGAGACGAAAGCTTAAAGACAATGCAACGGCGGTGGTCACCGAATACATGTCCACTGTGTCGTGGCAGTGGCGATAGTGAGGTCCTGCTATCATTAATAGTGATTTACCAGTCATCACCTTCGGTAAAGAAACAATGATGGGAGGCGGTGCTAATCATAGGTGCGGTGGTCGCCGAATGTATGGCGGCATGGTTTGCTGGAGTGGAGGAGGAAGAAAGAAAGAAGAGTAAAGGGCGTGGTTGCAAGGTTGGAAGGTTGGAGCAGCGGGGAAAAGAAAGAGACCCATCGACGGTGGCTCGATAGTG
>NW_025823321.1:0-4717 GCF_002878395.1 Capsicum annuum | reverse complement strand
GGCTAAAATAGGGCATAAAGAGATGTTAGGTGGTTCCCTGAAGAGGGTACGAGTTCAGATAACTCATTGCCCAAAACTGTGATTTGTAGATTCTGGTATATTATATTACGCTGGCCTAGTGCCGTGTGGTGTATCAGAATCAGATACTCAAACCTTTGTGACATACTTGGGTTGGGGGCTTCCTCGCCGAGTCCATGGCATATTTCATATAGCCCATGGAATATCAGAGTTGTAGGGGAGTACCACCTAACTTAAAAGTAATACAAAGAACAGACAGTGCATTGACAAGAATGACTTATGATTTTCAGAAAATGCCCATGTGTTTTGAGAACTGTTTATGCATGATGTTTTAACAAATTTCTCTCCACTATTTTACTTATATAAAAGTTTTATTTTATATTACTTTGTGTACCAGTATATCTGTATTGACCCTTCCTCCTCCCTCCAGGTTCTGAGGCTCAGTTTAGGGGTTCAGAAAAGTAGTAGATTTTATCAGACAGAGTTGCAGTGTCCAGTTGGTGATACTTATTTATTATAGAAGGCCTTTTTACTTCCAGACAACTATTATTAGATATGGTTTTGGTCTACTGGGAGCCTTGTCCCAGTTTTCAGAACAGTTTTGAGATATAGTAGAGATTTCGCAGACTGAGTCAGATCTTATTAAGATGTTTTGAATTGCAGTTTTTTTCTTATGTCTTGAAACCCAGAGTAAATGACCATGTTTCCATATCAGATTTTATTTCCACATTTTCTTTTATGCTTTAAATGTTGTGCATAATTACCAGATCAGATACAGAAGGACATCTGGGCCTTTATGGTTAGGGATATCCGTCACGGCCAGGCCCTAGTTTGGGTCATTACATATGGTAGGCCCCATCATGACTCCAAATTAGTTTGTGACAAATTGGTAGCAGAGCCTAGGTTTCACCGATATTATTCATACCAGAGCAAGAGTCTAATAGTCCTACGAATCAGAATATTGATGTCTGTTTCCTATCTTCGGGAGGCTATGTGATATTCTTGGGAGTCCTTCATTTTTTCATTCATATCGTGCTAAGAGTCTGAGTTGGTTTATAGTATATTTTCTTTACTTTACTCTTTTGCAGATGTCGAGGAGACGTGCTTCCTCTATGCGAGGTGCGAGTCCCAAGATTGGGCCCAGTAATTCTGCTCCTATTAGTAGATGACCTAGAGGTCGAGTACAACCTCGTGATGTGTCTTTAGGGGCTAGGATAGGCCGCCTTCCTCGAGACCTATCCCCACACCTGAGCCAGATATTCCTCTGCCACAGCCAGCGGTGGTCCAGGGACCATCCGAAGCCCTACTAGGTTTTATTCCTTCCTCATTGCTCAAAGATTCCCTTATTCAAATACTGAGTATGGTTGGTAGTGTACCGTCTAATGTTGTACAGACTTTTAGGATTGGGGCACAGCCTGCAATTGTAGCTCCTAACATTGAGATTTCTACTACACCGGTAGTTTTTCAGCTATTAGTCAAGCTTCCAGTTGTGACCCAGCCTGCTATGTCTATCGATGAGTAGAAAATATTTGGTAGATTCTTTTGGTTAGCTCCGCCTAGGTTTTTTGGTTCTCCTGAGGAGGATACATTTGAGTTTCTTACTGCTTGTGAGGATATGTTTTGTGCTTTAGGACTTATTGAGATTCATGGTGTAGATTACAACACATTTCATTTGGATTTATCTGCTCATCACTGGTGGAGGGGTTTCACAGATTCTAGACCAATTGGATCTTCTCCCTTATCATGGACTCAGTTCTCCGAGATATTCTTGGAGAAATATATGCCGCATAGTCATAGAGATCGACTGAGGGATCAGTTCTCCATACTAGAGTAGGGAACTATGATAGTCACCGAGTATAAGGTATATTTTCATGAGTTGGCTAGACATATGACTTCTATTTTGGACACTGAGTATGAGAGCGTTTGATGCTTTGTCAGAGGGTTGAGACTCCCTATTTGGATGGCTACTCAGAGTCTAGTTGCTTTGGATAGGACTTTTTCTAAGGTTTCTGATCATGTTAGAGTGGTGGAGGAGATATCAAGGAAAGTTTTGAGGTTCATGAAAAAAGGCCTAGATTCTAGGGTAGATTTGGTGGGAGTTGTGGCAGTTCCTAATTTAGCAGTGGTATTTCTTATGCTAGAATCCTCCACGTCCATCTTTTCAGCCTCAGAGTAAGACTAGTCAACCAGTTCATGCAGCTCATCATACCGCTGATGGGGATCAATTTATTGCTAGTGGTCTCCCTAGTAAGGGTGGTGATCAGTCTTTGAGAGGTTCATCTGTGGGTGATGCTAGGCGTGGTAGCTATGCCAAATTTGTGACCTATGGTTCTTCTCGTGAGTCTTGTTTTATTTGTGGTCTTCCTGGTTATTTCTCCAGAGAGTGCCCTAATCATGGGGTGATGGTTTCTTTAGCCTGGGAAGCTACTCCCATTAGGGTAGTTCCTCCTTCAGGTAGAGGCAGTTCATAAGGTCGTAGAGGTAGTTACCAGGGTACTCGAGGTGGTACTCAGGTAGGCAGAATAGCAGGTTGGTCAAGTGCCCAGTCAGGTGGCAGGTGTGGTAAGTTATATACAGTACTTGCTAGACCCGAGGCTGAGACTTTGGATGTTGTAGTGATGGGTATAATTTTGGTGTGCCGCAAGTTGGCTCTTACTTTATTTGATCCCGGATTGACTTTTTCTTATATATCTTCTTATTATGCATCATGTTTAGATTTGACTAGTGATTTATTATTTGTGCCATTGCATGTATCTACTCCTGTGGGTGATTCTTTAGTAGTGGATTGAGTGTTCAGATCATGTGTTGTGATAGTTAGGGATGTTGATACTAATACTGATCTTATTGTTCTGGATATGCTGGATTTTGATATGACACTATGCATGGACTGGTTGGCTTATTATCATGTGGTCATAGATTATTTTGCCTAGATCGTTACCTTAGACATGCTTGGCATACCCTCAGTCATATGGAAAGGAGTGATTAGCCGCAAGCCAATGGGGATTATTTCTTATATTTATGCTAGGAGACTTATATTGAGAGGTTGCGAGTCTTATCTCGCTTATATATGTGATACCCATGTAGAGAGTCTGATGCTTGACTCTATTCCTATTGTGTGTGTGAGTTTTCTGATGTATTTCCTTACGATCTGCCTGGTATTCCCCCTGATCGTGAGATTAAGTTTGCTATTAACATTGAGCCTGTCACCTAATCTATTTCTATGTCACCCTACCGTATGGCTCCTGCTGAGCTTAAGGAGCTAAATTCTCGCTTTAGGATCTTCTTGGTAAGGGTTTTATTAGACCAAGTGTGTCCCAAAGGGGAGCTCCTATTTTGTTTGTAAAGAAAAAAATGGTTCCTTGCGTATATGTATTGGTTATAGGAATCTTAATAAAATGACAGTGAAGAACCGTTATCCTATGCCTCGTATTAATGATTTGTTTGACTAGCTTCAGGGTGTAGAAGTGTTTTCTAAGATTGACTTGAGATATGATTACCATCAATTGAGGATTGTGCTAAGGATATCCTGAAGACAGCTTTCAGGACCCTTTATGGTCACTATGAGTTGTTGGTGATGTCTTTTGGGCTGACTAATGCCCCCGCCATGTTTTTGGACTTGATGAACCATGTGTTCAGAACCTATCTTGACCCATTTGTCATTGTGTTCATTGATGGTATTCTTTTGTGCTTGAGGAGTAGTGAGGAGCATGCGCAACACTTGAGAAATGTGCTCTAAGTTTTGCGAGAGCATGTGATTTTTGCCAAGTTCTCCAAGTGCGAGTTTTGTTTTGAGTCACTATCTTTTCTCGGACATGTGGTGTCCTAGGCGGGTATTATGGTAGACCCGGCTAAGATTTTAGTACTTCATTATTAGGCTAGGCTAATGTCTCCGACTGAGGTTCGCAGTTTTATTGGTTTGGCAAGTTACTATAGGCACTTTGCTGAGAGCGTTGCTACCATATCAGCCCCTATGACTAGATTGACTAGATTGACTCGAAAGGAAGTTCCTTTCCGATGGTCTGAGGAGTGTGATTTGAGCTTTGGGAAGCTTAAGGGTTGTCTCACTTCCACCCCTGTGTTAGCTATTCAGTTGAGGGCGAGGGATTCACAGTGTTTTGTGATGCTTCTGGTGTTGGTCTTGGATGTGTTTTGATGTAGCAGGATCATGTCATTGCCAATGATTCTAGACAGCTTAAGACGCATAAGCACAACTACCCCACTTATGATTTGGAGTTGGCGACGGTATTTTTCATGCTCAAGATTTGGAGGCATTACTTGTATAGTGTGCATTGTGAGATTTCATCGATAATCATAGTCTTCAGCATCTTATAACCTAGTAGGAGCTTAATTCTCACCAGCGTAGATGGATGGAGTTCCAAAAGGATTATAATATGTTTATCTTGTATCATTTGAGTAAGGCTAAGTAGTGGCGGAAGCCTTGAGTCGCAAGGGGGTAAGTATGGGTAGTTTGGTGTGTATTTCAGTTTCTTAGAGGCCATTGGCATGGGACATTCAGTCCTTAGCCAATTTGATAGTTCACCTCGACATCTCAGATCCAGCGAGAGTTTTAGCTTATATAGAGGCGAGGTCCTCCCTATTTCAGCAGATTCATGATCGCCAGTTTGAGAATGATAAGTTGTGCCTTCTCCATGATCGGGTAGTGAACGATGAGTCTGGGAGACACACCATGTATCCTGAG
>NW_025823320.1:0-2466 GCF_002878395.1 Capsicum annuum | reverse complement strand
GCATAAGCATGGATACCTATGCCTTCCACAATGAAAAGTTATGACTACCAGCAAGTTTGATGGGGAGTTGAGTAACCGGATTGAACTGGACAACAGTCTTTGAATTGGAGCTATTGTCAACATTGCCAATGTTTGTATTTGGGTCCATTTAGGTGTGAGTTTTTTCGGCTGGGAAAAATAGAAAAGGAAAGGGAAAAGAAAGAAGGATCAAGCTTGTTAAAGTTATAGAGCTCTTGATACCATAAAGAGGGAGAGAAGAGCTGGTAGTGAACGATGATTTTTATTGATTCTTTGTATTGGCTTTTATAGCATGTGTATTACATGTAACAAAGAGACTTACTAGAATACAATCCTAAATTTACAAAGCTGATAAGTACAAAAATAAAACAAGAGTCCTAAATAAAACAAGAGTCCTAAAATAAATCAGTTAGCCGTCATTACTCCTAACAAAACTTTAACAGTTACTCCAAGGTATCACAAAGAGGTTCTTATAACTTTAAAAGATGTCTACATTTTTTAATATAATCCATATCACTTGTATAATAAATGGCTACCCTACCAAACCAACGGTGCTTCCAATTAGCTTACTAAATAATTAGTTTATTGGCAGAGTAGGTTAGTAAAATAATAGTAATAGATTATTGTCATTTTAGACTTGCAATAATCTGCACATGTGATCACATATTCCAATAACACCAACAAGCAGAAGAATTAACAATTGTTAAAGAAGATATTGGGTATTAAAAATAATAATGTTGGAGATGTAAATATAGTTCTACTTACATTTGAATTAGCAAACTAGTTCAACAACAACTCTGACAAACTCTATGCAACTGTTCAACATTCTTTCTCAAACAGGTGCTTGAACTTCACTTCAAATGGTGAAAAGGTAAGATCACGTTGAAGGTCTCTTGTTATTTTCAGTTTTCTTTATGACTTAAAAGATGTAACAGAAAGATTTTTCTTTTGAATATATTAACAACATAATAATATGATGAGGCTGGTTGAAATTATCTGTTGAAGATATTTCTAAGCAGCTTTGATCCATTTAGATTTGTTAAAAGTAAGCAAAAGATTTGAGAAGTCAATGAATTGTATTTTAATAATCTTAGAATTCTAACTCTAGATCTAGCTATTTGATTCGTCTTTTTGTTGTTCTCTATATGTATTTGATGTTTTGACCTTGATCAATATCTCGAAAGAATTTAATATGATTAACTTTGTTCCTTTTTTTTCCTATTCTGAAAATATAAATGCAACTAAGTACTACATAATGAAATACTTTCGTGTGAAAATGGTAGAAAAAAGTAATCCAAAATTTTATGAAGGTATTCTTTGTGCCAGAGAACTTGAAAGGAGTGAAAATTACAATCATGGAAAGAGTAAAAGAAAATGAACAAGTGAGAAAGGAAGAGGAAGCAAACAACTCATCGGTATGTTATGATCAATATATAGCGTATGTCCAACATTCTATTTTGAAGAAAGCCCTCTGCTATAGCTATGTTAAGTGTCGTGCCGTGGTTTTTACAGGCGATGTTTTCTGCTCTTCGTGAGGATGTTATCAATGTTCTGGATTTCATGGAGAGGTTAAAGAATGAAGAGGATCAAAAAGCTGTTGATGTGGATCTTCTTGAAAAGCTGAAATAAAAGCTGACATTTATTTGTACATATGTCCAGCTTTCTTATTTCTATTTGGATCAGTTTGAAAATACAATGACTGCTTTAAGACAAGAGGTTAAAGATCTGCTTCGATTACTTTTGGATGATGTTGAAACCAACATCGAGCGTAAATACAACATGAATCATGCCCTTATTAGCCTCTCCAAAAATTTGGATGACTGTATCAGCTCATGTCATCATTCTAAGTCAAGTACCACGATGACTGACGAGCAGTTGAACTTCCTTCTCTTGAATCTCCATTTTCTATCCATGTATCGTGCTGAAAAGATTTTTCCATTGGTGAATTCTTCAGAATTTATGTGTAAATGTAAGAGATTTCCATGGGTTGATTTTGAATGGTTATGTTGAGTGCGAGATTGTCGAATATGTCTTACCTCAGTTTCAACTCATGGATGAGAGAGTTGGACTCTTCTTTTGGAATAGTCAAACTTATGGAGATTCTCGACTCTTCAAGCTAGCACATATACTCATGAAGATTATTCCAATTGAATTGGAGGTGATGCAACTATGTCATACAAATTTGAAAGCTTCAACTTCAGCAGAAGTTGGACGCTTCATTAAGCATCTCCTGGAAATCTCTCCGGACATTCTTAGAGAATATCTGATTCATCTACAAGAGCACATCATAAATTTCATTATCGCTACAACTCCAGGGGCTCGAAACATTCATGTCATGATAGAGTTCCTTTTAATTTTTCTTACAGATATGCCGAAGGACTTTATTCATGTTAGAGTGGGTAAAAGTCCCACATTGGTTGGGGAATGGACTGGTGGTTTGCTTATATG
>NW_025823319.1:0-6349 GCF_002878395.1 Capsicum annuum | reverse complement strand
ATGATAAGCTGAATATACCTGAACATACTGAACATGCATATCTGATGGATAACTGACAAACTGAACTCATGCATATCTGATGTATGATTACGTGACTGAACTGTTACATGTATCCATGACCGAATGCAATGATATTTAGTACAAAATTCATAAATAGAATCCTGAACCTAAAACTAAATAAGCTTAAGGAGAAATATACCTTGAGCTTGATCTAAATTGGCGGAGAAGAGGTAAGGATACTTGGTACGTATATATGCTTCTGGTTCCCTAGTAGCTCTCTCAACGGACTGGTTTCATGAAAGAACTTTGACTAGAGGGACTTCTTTGTTCCTCAGTCTACGAGTCTGATAGTCTAGAATTTTTGTTGGAATCTCTTCATAAGAGAGGTTATTCTGGATATCCATGCTTTGAGTAGGGACTACAACTAAAGGGTCACCTATGCACTTCTTGAGCAAAGAGACATGGAAGACTAGATGAACTAAAGCTAGATCTGGAGGCAATTCGAGCTCATAAGATACCTTGCCCAAGCAACTGAAAATTTTAAAAGGACTAACATATCGGGGACTAAGCTTTCCCTTCTTGCCAAATCTCTTCACCCCCTTTATAGAAGAGATCTTGAGATAGAAAAAATCATAAGCTTGAATTCTAGATACTTTCTATGAATGTCTGCATAGGATTTTTGTCGGCTTTGAGCAGCCCAAAATCTTTCATTGATTAATTGAACCTTCTTTGAGGCATCACACACTAAGTTAGGCCCTATGACTGAGTCTACACTAACTTCGAACCAACCGATTAGAGATCTGCACCTCCTACCAGAGAGAGCTTTGAACGGAGCCATCTGAATACTGGAATGAAAGCTATTGTTGTATGCAAACTCAATCAAAGGAAAGTGGTCATCCTAACTTCCCTTGAAATCAATTGCACACACCCTTAGCATATATTCTAGAGTCTGAATGGTCCTTTCTGCTTGACCATCTGTCTGAGGATGAAAAGCTATACTAAGATGAACTTGGGTACCAAAACCTTTTTGGAATACTTTCCAGAAGTGAGAGGTGAACTGGGTACCTCTTTTTGAGATAATAGATAGTGGAACACTATGTAATCTTACCAACTCATAATGTAGAGTTTGGTGTAATCCTTAGTTGAATAAGAGGTATGGACTGGAAGAAAATAAACTGACTTGGTCATCCTGTCTACAATGACCCAAACTGAATTATGCTGATGACAAGTTTGAGGCAAACCCATCACGAAGTCCATGTTCACTTCTTCCAATTTCCAAGTAGGAATAGTGAACTCCTGCATTGAACCACTAGGCTTCTGATGCTCTATCTTAACCTCTGACTTGTAGATCACTTAGCCACAAAAGCTGTAATATCTCTCTTTATCCCACTCCACCAATAGATCTTCCACAAGTCATGGTACATCTTAGTGTCCCCGTGATGAATAGAGTATCCCATACCATGTGCCTCTACAAGAACCAGCTGCCTCAAGTCATCCATATCTGGACCACAGAGATGACCCTGACAACGAAGGACACCAGCTCTCCCTTAGGAGAAAACCTTAACCTTCTAATATACGATTGACTCTTTTAGCTTGACAAATTTAGGATCCCTGTCTTACTTTTCTTTCACCCCGGAAACTAGAGATGATTCTGAACTACTCTGAACACATACACCACCCTCTGAAGAATCGACTAAGCGAATACCTAGTCTAGCAAGCTGATGGATTTCCTAAGCTATCTTCTTTTTGATATTCTCAACGTGAGAAACACTACCCATGGAGGATCTACTGTGAGCGTCGTCCACAATGTTTTCCTTGCCTGGATGGTAAAAAACACTTATGTCATAATCTTTCAAAATCTCTAACCACCTTCTCTGACGAAGATTGAGATCTTTCTGAGAAAAGATATATTGGAGACTCTTATGATCTGTGAAGACATCTACATGAACTCCGTATAGATAATGCCTCCAAATCTTTAAGGCAAATACTACAACTGCTAACTTAAGATCATGAGTAGGATAATTCTTCTCATGGGGATTTAACTGTCTGGAGGCATAGGCTATGACCTTACTATGCGGTATGAGGACACAACCTAGACCCACTCTGGATGCATTACAATACACTATGAACCCATCTAAACTATTTAGAAGAGCTAGAACTGGAGTTGAGGTGGGTCGAGTCTTCAACTCCTGAAAACTCTTCTCACAAGAATCTGACCACTAAAACTTAACCTTCTTTTGAGTCAATCTGTACATAGGGTATGGAATAGAAGAAAATCCCTCAATAAACCATCTATAATAGCTAGCCAAACCCAAGAAACTCCTAATATCTGATGGAGAGACAGGGCGAGGCCAATTTCTTACCGCTTTGGTCTTTTGAGGATCTACTCTAATGCCATCACCAAAAATAATATGGCCAAGGAATGCTACTGACCTTAGTAAAAAATCAAACTTACTGAATTTGGTGAATAGCTGGTGATCTCTAAGGGTTTGAAGAACAATTTTGAGATGGTCTGCATGATCGCGCTCTGTGTGGGAATAGACCAGGATATCATCTATGAAGACTATAACAAACATATCCAAGTACTTCTTGAACACACGGTTCTTCAAGTCCATGATAGTAGCTAGGGAATTGGTAAGACCAAAGAACATGGCTAAAACCTCGAAGTGACCATACCGAGTACGGAAAACTATCTTTGGGATGTCACATTCTCTAACTCTAAACTCATGATAGCCTAATCTGAGGTCTATCTTGGAGAAATAACTGGCACCCTGAGTTGTTCAAATAAGTCAACTATCCTAGGAAGAGGATACTTGTTCTTGATCGTGACTTTATTGAGCTGATGGTAATTAATGCACATCCTGAGAGAACCATCTTTCTTACACACGAATAAGACTGGTGCACCCCACAGGGAAATGCTAGGTCTAATGAATCCCTTGTCTAAGAGATCCTTCAACTGTTCTTTCAATTCTCTGAGTTCTACTGGTGCCATTCTGTATGGCGGAATAGAAATAGGCTGAGTATCTGGAATAAGGTCAATGCTGAAGTCTATTTTTCTTTCG
The DNA here is from genome assembly GCF_002878395.1 of Capsicum annuum. Lineage (NCBI taxonomy): Eukaryota > Viridiplantae > Streptophyta > Magnoliopsida > Solanales > Solanaceae > Capsicum > Capsicum annuum. Next base: position 3,287 of record NW_025823319.1, on the reverse strand, counting down.
GGAGAAATGCCTGGAAGATCTTTGGGAAACACGTCTGAATACTCATTTATAACTGAAACTAATTTGATACTGGGAGATTCAAAATTAGAGTTTTTAACATGAATGAGATAATGAACACATCCCTTAGATACCATTTTCCTTACCCGAAGGTAGAAAACAAGCTGACCCCTGAAAGACAAAGTATTACCCTTTCACTCTAGGACAGACTCATTCAGGAACTGAAGTTGAACTATCCTATTTCTGTAGTCAATTGTGGCATAGCAGGAATGAAGCCAATCCATGATGAGAATGACATCAAAATCAGTCATCTCTAACTTGAATAAATTTGCTGGTGTGGATTTTGAAATATCATAACCGGGTAGTTCCTGTATACCCGCCGAGCTATGATGGTTTTACTCACTGGGGTAAAGACTAAAAAGGGCTCTGCTAAAATTTCAAGACCGATTCTGAAATTGCCTGCTATATAAAGAGTAACAAAAGACAAGGATGCACCTGGATCTATCAAAGCATAAACATGAACATTAAAAATCTGCAATGTACTAGTAACGACATCAAGAGAATTTTCCTGATCCTGTCGGGTATGAAGAGCATAGTATGTTTCGGCGTCGCCCACTAGTAGCACTGGAAGTGGCACCCTGCTAATTTGGGCGATTGGACTGGGCTATGGACCGATTCTGCTGACCCTGTAGACCTGACTGTGGATACTCTCTAACCCTGTGGCCTAGCTTGCCACAACTGAAATAAACATCGCTACCAGCTCTACACGTACTGTTGTGGTTCTTACCATAAGTCTGACACAGGGGGTTAGTTCGGGCACTACTGACACTGCCCTAAGACTTAGAGCCTAGTGCTCGATCTCGGTTACCGTCTTTGAATTTTGGCACTGGGGAACTGGAAGAATAAGGAGCTGGAACTGTTGGCTTAGGAAAAAACTGTGAACGGTTTCCTCCTTTTGATTTGGATTGAGTAAAACTAAAACTTCCTGACCTTGCTCTCTTATTCTGCCTCTCCCTAGTCCTAAACTCTGATCCTCTATTTTCTGATCATGGGTCATGAGCCTGGCTAAAGTCATATCATTATTTAGTATCACAGACCTGCACTCATTTACCACACTATTATTTACCCCTGACATGAGCTCGCTCATCTTAGCCTTGTTGTCTACAACCACATGAGGGGCATATCTGGCTAACTGAGTAAATTTGAGAGAGTACTTGTTAACCGTCATATTTATCAACTTGAGGTTAATAAAATCTAGAACTTTTGCCTCCCTCATCTCTTGGGGAAAGAATCTGTCTAAGAAAGCCGTGACAAATTCCTCCCACTCTATAGGACCTGTATCCTCTAACCTCTCAGACTTTCACTATTTGTACAAGTGAGAGCAACATCCTGCAATTGGTATGTGGCTAACTTGACATTCTGACAAAAAGTAACTCCCATGATGTCTATGACCTTCTGGAATTGGTCAATGAATTCCTGGGGGTCTTCATCAGACTTAGAACCGAAGAAAAATGGAGGGTTCATTCGGGTGAAGTCCCAAATCCTAGATGCGGTTGAGTTGGCCACTGAATTGGTCAAAATAGCTGGTGGTTGTTCATTTTGGGTAGCCACAGACTGAGAAAGTGTGGTGAATACGGCCCTAAACTCCGCATGAGAAATATGTTTGCATAAAGGATCTTCAAGCTGAGAAGCTGGCTGGTTTCTTCTCTTTGGAGGCATGTTTTGAAATAAGAGAAGAACGAATTAGACTGAGAGTTTAACTTGAGATCATGATCACTAGAATGACCTAAATACCGAAAGAAGGGAACTGTTCCTAAAACATTGTATAGCCTTCTATACATAAATGTGGTGCGTAACACACCCATGTACACGACTCTACTAGATGCGACTTTCAAACTTCCTAGGACTCTATTGAACCTTAGGCTCTGATACCAAGTTTGTAACACCCCAATTTTCTAAATCGGAATGCTACACGGTGCTTATTACCCCGAAGGACCACAAGCTAACCCATTATTTATAGCTGTACCTATAAACTAAATAATATATATGTAAAATATGGCAAACATGAATAATAGGCCATAAGGTTCAACTGAATAAAATATCTGACAAATCATAACATCCATATGGGGTAACAAATACCCAAAACAACTGAATTCTGAAAAAAAAAATTGAACTAAATTTGAAAGCCTCTAAATACTGTCTGTGTAAGGAGTTGAAGGAACATGTCTCCAACTAACTCCGTAAACTGAAAGATAACCTAAGAAAATAAATAAAGTCAAATCATATCATCCTCGAATGAAGATGACTCACTGCAACTCTGTTTATTGAAATGCGATTGTTACTGCTGATCTGGAACTCGTGGCTCTGAACCTATGGTGTAACATAAAAGAAAGCACCATAGCGCAAATACATCAGTACAATTGAAAGTACTGAGTATACGAGTGAGGTAGGCTATATGCAAAAGGGCTTACATGCATGAGCAGTGCTAACTGAATGACTAATATGAACATGAGAGTACAAACATACATACATAGTAACTGAGATCATGAATATGTGATATCTAGATCTGTACACTAATACATAGTTTATTGATAACTAACATGACTAATACTAGGATTTCTGATGACATGGATAACTGTGTCTAACAGTCTTGAATCTGATGGAACTACCTGAGTTCCGTACTGTAATTGAATTGACTATATCTGACAGTCCTGGTATACTAAAATCTAAAGAACTAACTGAGTTCTTTTACTGAGAATGCGGCTGAAACTGTGGGAGGTAGTTGTTTAATCGACATACCCCAAATGCGCTATAATAGCTGAGCTGGGGTTTAATCTGTTCCCTGATTAGAAGGGTGTCAATACCGCACCACTGGTAAGGACAAGCTGTGAGTGACCCTTCTCTGGCAGGTTACTCTAATAAGAATGGTGGGACCCTAGTCAGACAGGACAAATCACCTCATTAACCCTAATCAGATAGGTTAAGATGTCTCAACCTATACTGGCTACGTAGTTCTGGAACACAAGGATGACTGCTAAGAATCACACCCTTATCTGGTAGGTGAGTTTGCATCCTTGGGTTCACTCGGTGCTAACTTCTACTATCTGAAGAGATTGAACATGATTAACTGACTGTACATGGACTGAGTAACTGACTTCTATTCAATGATGGAATAGTACTATTATCTGAGAATTAACTGAGATCATGAGATTTCTGAGCTTTTTTGAGTCACATGACTGTCTGAGTTCTATAGATCATGGCTTGACTAAGAGTATCGTGATAACATGACA
>NW_025823318.1:0-4515 GCF_002878395.1 Capsicum annuum | reverse complement strand
TAAGGAATATCTTCCAAGAAATTACGGAGCCATTCTTCTTCTTCATCATCTTTATCCAATGCAATAAATTCAGATTCCATTGTATAGCAAGCAATACAAGTCTGTTTGGATGATTTTCAAGAGACTGTTCTTCCACCGATAGTAAATACATATTCACTTATGAATTTTACTTTGTTCAATCCGGTGATCCAATTTGCATCACTATATCCTTCAAGTACCGCAGAATATTTATTATAATCCAAGGCATAGTCTTGAGTATATTTTAGATACCCCAAAACTCTTTTCATTGCCATCCAATGAGTTTTGTTGGGATTACTTGTGTACTAACTCAACTTACTAATAGCACATGTTATGTATGGTCATGTACAATTCATTATATACATTAAACATCCCAATACTCTTACGTAATCCAATTGTGAGTCACTTTCACCTTCATTCTTTTGAAGTGCAAAGCTCACATCCAATTGAGTCTTGGCAATACCGAATTCCATATACTTGAATTTGTCAAGTACATTTTCGATATAATGAGACTGTGACAATGTCAACCCTTGTAGAGTTTTATGGATTTTTATACCTAAGATCACATCCATAACTCCTAGGTCTTTCATATCAAACTTGCTCTCGAGCATTTGTTTCTTTGCATTTATGTCAGAAATGTCTCTACTGATGATCAACATATCATCCACATATAAACAAACAATGACTTGGTGTTTTGGAGTGTCTTTAATGTAAACAAATTTATCACATTTATTTATCTTGAACCCGTTTGCCAACATGGTTTGGTCAAACTTCGCATGCCATTGTTTAGGTGCTTGCTTTAGTCCATACAACGACTTAATAATTTTACACGCCTTATTCTCCTTTCTTGGAACTACAAAACCCTCAGGTTGTTCCATGTAAAATTCTTCCTCCAATTCTCCATGTAGGAATGCGTTTTTCACATCCATTTGATGGATTTCAAGACCATATACTGCCGCCAAGGAAATTAACATTTGAATCGATGTTATCCTTGTTACAAGCGAGTATGTATCAAAGTAATCAAAGTCTTCTTTTTGCTTGAAGATTTTTACTACAATCTTTCCTTGTATTTGGTAATAGTACCATCCGTTTTTATTTTCCTTTTGAAGATCCATTTAGAACCTAAAGGTTTATTTTCTGGAGAAAGATCAACTAAATTTCTACGTATGGTTGCTTAAGATTGAATCAATCTCACTGTTGACTGTCTATTTCCAAAAGGATGAGTCTGACGATGACATCGCTTCTTTAAATGTTTGAGGCTCATTTTCTAAGAGAAATGTTACAAAATCTGATCCAAACGAAGTAGACATTCTTTGACGTGTACTACGTCTTGGATTCTCTTCATTATGTACATTCTCACTTGGTTTATCTCGAGATCGTTTAGATCCTCCACTAGACTGTTCATGTCTAATTTTATACGGGTAAATGTTTTCAAAGAATTCATCATTTTCTGATTCAATTACTGTATTTTCATATATATACGAATGTTCAGATTTATGAAACAAAAACCAACATGCTTTACTGCTTTTAGCATATCCTATGAACACGCAGTCCACAATCTTAGGTCCTAACTTAACCCTTTTAGGCATAGAAATTTGGACCTTTGCTAGACACCCCTACACTTTGAAATATTTCAAGTTGGGTTTCCTTCCTTTCCATTTTTCATAAGGAATTGATTGTGTCTTACTAAGGGGAACTCTATTGAGTATACCGTTGGCTATAAGGATAGCCTCCCTTCATAAATTTTACGGTAAACTAGAACTTATAAGTAAGACATTCATTATTTTCTTCAACGTTCAGTTTTTTCTTTTCACAATTTTGTTAAATTGAGGTGAATATGGGGCCGTAGTTTGATGGACGATTCCATTCTCTACACATATTTCACGAAGGGAGATTCATATTGTCCGCCCCTATCACTTCTTATCATTTTTATCTTTTTCTTTAACTGATTTTCTACTTCAGTTTTGTATTGCCTAAACGCATCTATTGCTTCATCCTTACTTTATAGTAAGTAGACATAACAATATCTAGTGCAATCGTCAATAAAAGTTATGAAATACTTTTTTCCACCACGTGATGGTGTTGACTTCATATCATAAATATCAGTGTGTATAAAGTCTAAGGGATTGGAATTCCTTTCAATGGACTTATAAAGATGCTTTGCATACTTTGATTTCACACATGTTTGACACTTTGATTTATTGCACTCAAAGTTTGGCAAAACCTCTACGTTAATCAATTTCGTAATGTTTTGTAATTAACATGGCCTAAATTTTCATGCCACAAATTATAAGACTCAAGCAAGTAAAAAAAATTTGAACTTTTATTGATTTCAACATTCATTACATTCATCTTATAAAGGCCCTTGATGGGATAGCCTTTTCCTACATACATTTCTCATTTGCTAATTACAATTTTTCCAGAAACGGTTACATATTTGAATCCGTTCTTGTCTAGAAGTGAAACAGAAATCAAGTTCCTATGTAATTTTGGAACGTACAAGACATTGTTAAGTGTCAAGACCTTTCCTGAAGTCATTTTCAAGCCCACTTTTCCTGTTCCTTCTACCTTAGCCGTAGCGGAGTTAACCATGTGGATCATTTCTTCTACTTGAGCCGGAGTGAATGACGAAAGTAGCTCTTTGTTGGCACAAACATGGTGGGTGGCTCCAAAATCCATACACCACCCGCGGAGATTCCCCACCAAGTTTCACTCTGAGAACATAGCACACTGATCTTCACTTTCTTTGTTGGACTCAACCATATTAGCTTGGTCTTTTTTCTTGTCTTTGTTAGGGATACGACAATCCATGGACTTAGGCCAATTTTACCACAATTGAAGCACTTTCCCTTGAATTTCTTGTTGGGTTGATGGCTTCCTTGTTCAGCTTTCTTCCTTTTCTTAGAATTATTTTGGTCATCTTCTACAATATGTGCTCCATTAATTGTAGAATTCCCTTTTGACCTTCTCTCGGCAACCTTATTATCCTCTTCAATACGTAGTCAGACAATAAGATCTTCGACAAGAATCTTCTTGTGTTTGTGTGCTTCAATTAATTTTTGAAGTCTTTCCACATAGGTGGTAGCTTCTCAATGATCGTTGCTATTTGAAATGTATCATTCACAATCAAACCTATAAAACAGTTTATGTGAGTACTAAGAACATTTTTAATTTGTTCAACTAAGGTATTTTTCAAAGATATACCTTCTTTTAGGAGATCGTGAATAATTACTTGCAATTCCTGCACTTGAGAGATAACCGATTTGCTATCTATCATTTTAAAGTCCAGGAAACTTGCAACAAAGAATTTCTTAATTCCCGCATCCTCTGTCTTGTATTTTTGTTTAGTGCCCCCCACAATTCCTTCGATGTCTTAGTTCCACTGTAACATTGTAGAGGTCGTCTTGGAGACCACTCAATATATAATTCCTGCAAAGGAAGTCCGAGTACTTCCAAACTTCTACAATCATGAAATTGTCTTTGTCCGAGGTTCCCTCGGGCACCTTAGGAACATCCTCACTAGTGAACCATTGAAGACATAGAGTGGTGAGGTAAAAGAACATCTTTTGCTGTCATCGCTTAAAGTAACTGCCCGTAAATTTTTTGGGTTTCTCCACAGGTGCCATTGGTTGCGGAGCATTTGTTCGACTTGTAGAAGCAATGCTAGTTTCCCCCACAGTCTTAGCTGCATCTTACATTTGACTTTGGTTAGTTATTTTTTCTGTCACCACAAGAAAATAAAATTTAGTATTTTCAGAATACTATTTATAAAGTTAAGCAACTTTAAACACTTCTTCTTGTTTCTAGTTGACGATGAAGTTTTTATGACTTCCAATCGTCAACCGAATGATCTTTAACTTGTGATGAAGATTTTATGTCTTCGAATTACTAGTTAAGTTCAAACAGAGTAGAAAGCTTAAAGCTTTAATCTCCAAAAACAAGCAATACAGATTCTGTAAAAAAAATTATTCCTTAAGATTGTTATTCTTTGTAGTTTTCAGGTACAAGAATCTGTATTTAGGCACAACAACTTCAAAACTAGTTCAAGTTTAAAACAAGAACACTATGAAGTACAAAAACACCCTCAACACAAGATCAAAGTGATATTTCTAAAAAGTGTGTTTTATTTTTTCATAAATTAAGATAAAACAGAAATATAAAGTCAAGTCCCCCGACTTTACGGAGTGTCCTTAAGGAATAACTCCCCTCACTGTACCCAAGGTTTTGGAATCTTCCTCCCAGGATAAAATGAATTTCAATCCAACTATAGTGGTACCTCAAATAATTGGATTCGTTGAACTCACTCAACGATTTGATTGATCACAAAGAATGTTTTGAAGACAAGAAGAGTTTTTATTTCAGAAAATTGTTCATTCATTTCTAAACCTGTGAACGAAAGCAGGTTTATATAGCCATCAGAAGCCTCTTCTGAAAGGTGGCAATGGTTCATTTAAAAGGTGTATCCTTTGAAAGAGTCATGTCTGTTCATTCGAAACA
>NW_025823317.1:0-4439 GCF_002878395.1 Capsicum annuum | reverse complement strand
TAATATAAATATGAAAGAAAAGAACAATAAACTTCAAATTACAAGTACGTTCAAGTACAAAATACTCTCTATTGATAGATCGAATTCGTATCAACTATTTTTTTGCTAATTTTATGAAATTCCATATTTAATGGACATGATAGTATCGTTATACTATAGCGTGAAAGGAAAAAAATGAAGACGTACGTACTTTCCCTTTTTACCCATTTATATTTAACTTTACATATCATATTAACAAAATTAATTGAATGTTGTGTAAAATGATATGATACAAATCTATTTTTAGATGTATGTGAATCATGCTGTTGGATGCATCATTAATGTGGTGCATTGTGATGTTTTATAATTTTGAAATCAATTGTCGTCTTTTGGTTAAAAACAAAAGTCTAACATGCACGTTCACATTAAATAGGAGTTGAATATTTCTCACAGTAAATCTTATAATACTCTACTTTAAGCCTTCTGTAGTAATGAAAATGATAAAAAATTTAATGTAAAATTTAGCAATAGAATTTGATGATTCTTTTCATGAAATGTTCTTAATTTTTCCTTGGATGTTATGTACGTGCAATATTATCTTAGTAAAGGGTTAAACATAAACTAGAAAATCTAACAAAATTTATGTTATGATATTTTTTCTAGTACAAATAGAATGGTAAATACATGCTTTATATTTATTTAAATAAGAAGATACTACATATATTATATAATCATGAAGTATTTGATTTTCTTTCGATTATATATAGGTTTGACAAAAAAAAAGATTATAGATAGGTGTTCTAGACACATTTTCAAGAGGTTTATGATGACAACCCTCTAAGGAAGATTTTGGCATGATTATAGTGCAGATTGGAATCTTTTGTATTCAAGTAGAATTTTTACTTACTTTTTTCTTTTTCTTTGAAAATAAATACCATCACAAAAATAATTCAATTTTTAACTATTATTTAGAATTACAAATATTACTTTTTGTTTCTGTTGTATAGGTAGTAGTTACATTGAAGGGGTGATCCTTAACAATGTGGTACAAATTTACAATAACCGAGTTAATCTATAGTAGCTTCACCAAATATTTTATCTTCTTTAGCATTAATTTTTGTATAAATAACATAAATACCAACCCTTTTACAATTATTTTCACTCTCTCCCATTTTTTTAATTATTTTACTCTCTCTCTCTCTCAATTCATATACATAAGACAACCAACATATACATAGGAAACCATTGTATATGCGAATTTGTTACCATCTTTAAAAATGGAAATAACGTATTCCCCTGCCATTAAGGACGTATACGCAAAAAATTTATTAAGTGGATTACTGCATCCCTTAAATTAGGTAACAGCTACTGAAATTTAAATTTTGAAAACAACAAATACATAAAAATCAAATCAGACGAAATACAACAACAACAACAACAACATACCTAGTATATTCCCACCTAGTGGGGTCTGGAAAAGGTAGAGTATACGCAGTCCATACCACTACCTCAGGTGAAGTCGAGAGGCTTTTTCTGATAAACCCCGGCTTAGAACCAATAACAAGATAACAAATACAAACCATAAAGATATATAAACTAATAACGCTAGCCACAAGATAATACTAGAGCCACAGGAAAATACTAAAACTATAAATCTGAAACCATAGACAGCACTCAACACCACGAATAAGAAACTACAGACACAAATAAAGAACACTCCCCTACTGTTAGCGATGCACTCCCACCCCCTAACCCTCTACCCTAATCTGTATCCTCCACACCTTTCTATCAAGGGTCATGTCCTCCGTAAGTTATAACTGCTCCATATCATGCCTAATCACCTCCCTCCAATATTTCTTTGGCCTACCTCTGTCCCGCCTAAAATCATCCATAGCCAGTGTCTCACGGCTCCACACTGGAGCATCTGAACCCCTCCTCATCACGTGCCCAAACCAACGTAACCTCACTTCTCGCATCTTTTCTTCCACCGAAGCCACTCCCACCTTTTCTCGAATAATATCATTCCTCACCCTATCTTTCTTGGTTTGACCACACATCTATGGAAATATCCTCATTTCCGCCACCTTTAACTTCTGGATGTGGGATTTCTTAACTGGCCAATACTCCACTTCATACAACATAGCTAGTCGGACTACCACTCTATAGAACTTACCTTTAAGCTTCGGGGGCACTTTCTTATCACATAAAACTCCCAAAGAGAGCCCCTATTTCAACCACCCTGCCCCAATACGATGCGTGACATCCTCATCAATCTCACTATTTTCCTGAATCATAGACCCCAGATACTTGAAACTCTCTCTTTTGAATAGGCTGAGATTATAGCTTCACAACCACGTTAGTCTCCTGCAACACATCACTAAACTTACACTCCAGGTACTCCATCTCGGTCCTGCTCAACTGAAATTCTTTAGACTTAAGGGTCTGTCTACAAATCTCCAACTTATCATTAAATCTTCCCCGAGTCTTGTCAATCAATACCACATCATCAGCAAATAATATATACTAAGGCATCCCCCACCCCCGAATACATCACGTTAACACATCCATCACCAAGGCAAATTAAAAAGGGCTAAGAGTCAATCCCTAGTGCAACCCTGTCAAAACTGGAAAGTGCTCTGAATCTCCACCTACCATTCTCACATGAGTCTTTCCGCTATAATACATATCCTGAATCAACCTGGGCACCCTTCTAGCCTCCAAGCATATCCATAGAAACTCCCTGGGCACTCTGTCATAAGCCTTCTCAAGATCAATAAACACCATATATAAGTCTTTTTTCCTCTCCTGAAATTGCTCCACTAATCTCCTCACAAGGTGAATGTCCTCAGTAGTCGAGCGACCTAGCATGAAACCAAACTGATTCTCAGAGACGGTCACAATCATTCTAAATCTCAACTCAATCATCCATTCCTAAACCTTCATAGTATAACTCAATAACTTCGGATGCATGAATGTCCAACCGCTACTTTGGAAGCTCCAACAATCGCTTGAGTCAAGCAAGCTGGGTGCACTCGAGCTAGGACCTGCACCGAAAGGGTGCAGTAGGAATGAGTACGATCCACTTGTACTCAATAGGTATCATAGACCGACAAAGCAAGGTAGTAAATAAAACATACAAAGTATACACTAAGGGTACGTCACCTGTAATCAGAAAATATCCCACAATGGTAGCCCGTACAGCTTGCACTAACAGTTCTAATATATCATATATATGCAACATCACAACAAGATAGAACAAACGTATGTATTATATCACATATAAGTAGAACAAGAGGGAACATGTATATACAAGATCATCAACTACAAGTAAAAGAAGATAAGACAATTACATAAATGGTAAGTTAATATGACAATACAACACAATAAAGTAAGTGCAATGTATATGATGATGATGATGTACGAGGTCATTGTACAACCTCTGGGATCATCGTGAAATCCCTGCATACACATACGAAGGCAAGCCTACCAATGAAGGACCCATGAAGGGCTCGTCAACACGTATACAATCCACATATATCATATTTTCTTTTTGTCACATCCCTCGAAAAGGTGTTATTAGGTGTTGCCAGTGTTTCTCAAATGTTGCATGGTGGTACCAATGATTTACAAATGAGTATAATATGAAGATATAATGCTCACAACCAATCACAATGAGTATTTCCACAAACAAACACATGATATATTTTCACGACCAACCACATGATATGTTTCCACAACCAACCACAATAATATATTTCCACAACCACATGAGCCAATATCCACTCATTATTTTTGTTTCATCCAGAAATTTCCATGTCTCATATGCCAATAAAGTATGAATACAATCACAATACACCAATTGTATCATATTAATTATTTTAACAACACAATACAATTATTCACATGTATTCAAGGCTATCAATATCACATAGGACCCCATGGTCACACATATCACATAATATCTCAATTTTGATAATTATATCACATATAAGCCCCCATACGGACACAACACATAGATAGCTATTTTACATGATTAGTTTTCCCCCTTAACATACATTTTGTATCATCATTTACTACTCAGCGCAGTCTGAAACAGTTAAGCCATAACCTACCTCAAAAGCCAAAACAAGTCTGCTATACTTCGAACCCACGACTTTACTTTTCATGAACAATCTCAAACTGCACTAAAACATCAAATATGAAATCGATGCATCAAAATAAAATCAACGACACCTATATTAACTACTTTTGACTCGGGGTCAAAACGGACCCCTGGAACGAATTTTTGAAAAAGAAGGGAAAAATTGAAACTTTACTTCAAAAATATGTTTACATATTTTTAAGAATCGACAGCTGAAAACTGAAGTCAAATCGAGACAAAAAGGAGGTTCAAATAGAAGAAAAACTATTTTATGCTTTACCAAGTAAAATCTTTGAAATCCAGATTAAAATCAAGAATT
>NW_025823316.1:0-4839 GCF_002878395.1 Capsicum annuum | reverse complement strand
TGAAAATCTATGTGATATAATCACTGAAAGCAATCTAGTTGGATATCTAAATAAATGGTGGTTTAATTTAGGAGCCACTAGACATGTTTGAGCGGACAAAGAAGCTTTTGCTACTTATGATCCCGTTGGGCCTATAGAAGTGATCTTCATGGGAAATAATACAACAACCAAGGTTGAAGAAAGTGGGAAGATATTCCCAAAAGTGACTTCCGGTAAGGTGTTGACTCTCAACAATATTCTCCATGTTTCTACTATTAGGAAAAACTTAGTGTCGATAACATTTCTCATTAAAAATGGGTTTAAGTGTGTGTTTGTTTTGGAGAAAGTTGTAATAAACAAGAATGAAACATATGTAGTAAATGACTACCTCAATGAGGGCCTTTTCAAACTTTATGTAATGGTTGTTGGAATGAAGAAAGTTGAGGCTTTTTCTTACTTGCTAGAGTCTAATGATTTGTGGCATGAACAATTAGGACATGTCAATTATAAAACTTAGCGAAAGCTGATTAATTTAGAAGTTTTACCAAATTTTGAGTGCAATAAATCAAAATGTCAAATGTGTGTGGAATCAAAGTATGCCAAACATCCGCATAAGTCCGTTGAAAGGAATTTCAACCTCTTAGACTTAATCCACACTGACATTTGTGATATAAAGTCAACACCTTCTGATGGTGGAAAAAATATTTTATAACTTTTATTGAAGATTACACTAGATACTGTTATGTCTATTTGCTAAACAGTAAAGATAAAGCAATAGATGCGTTTGGAAAATATAAAACAGAAGTTGAAAATCAGTTAGAGAAAAAGATCAAAATGATAAGAACTGATAGAGACAGAATATGAATCTCCCTTTGCAGAAATATGTATAGAAAATGAAATTGTCCATCAAACTACGACCCCGTATTCTCCCCAATCTAATGGAATTGCGGAAAGAAAAAATCAAACCTTGAAGAAAATGATGAATGTCTTACTACTAAGTTCAGGTTTACCGCAAAACTTGTGGGGAAAGCTATCCTTACAGCTAACCGAATACTCAATAGAGTGTCCCATAGTAAGACACAATCAATTCCATATGAAAAATGGAAAAGAACGAAATCCAACTTGAAATATTTCAAAGTGTGGGAGTGTCTAGCAAAGGTTCAAGTTCCTATGCCTAAAAGAGTAAGGATAAGACCTAAGACGGTGGACTGCGTGTTCATAGGATATGCTAAAAGTAGTAAAGCATGTCGATTTTTGGTTCATAAATCCGAATATCTGAATATTAATAAATATACGGTAATTAAATCAGATAATGCTGAATTCTTTGAACACATTTATCCGTATAAAATTAGACATGAACAATCCAGTGGGGGGTCTAAATGACCTCGAGATAAACCAAGTGAGGAAGTACATAATGATGATAATCCAAGACGTAGTACACGTCAAAGAACTCAACTTCGTTTGGATCGAATTTTGTAATATTTCTCTTAGAAAATGAGCCTCAAACGTATAAAGAAGTGATTCATCATCAGACTCATCCTTTTGGAAAGGGGCAGTCAATAGAGAGATTGATTCAATCTCAAGCAACCATATGTGGAAACTAGTTGATCTTCCTTCAGGAAATAAACCTTTAGGTTCTAAATGGATCTTCAAAAGGAAAATAAAAGCGGATGGTACTATTGACAAATACAAGCCAAAACTTGTAGTAAAAGTCTTTAAACAAAAGGAAGGCTCTGATTACTTTGATACTTACTCGCCTGTAACGAGGATAACGTCAATTCAGATGTTAATTGCCTTGACAGCGGTATATGGTCTTGAAATTCATCAAATGGATGTGAAAACAACATTCCTAAATGGAGAATTGGAGGAAAAAATTTACATGGAACAACATGAGGGTTTTGTGATTCCAGGAAAAGAAAATAAGATGTGTAAACTTGTTAAATTACTTTATGGACTAAAACAAGCACTTAAACAGTGGCATGCGAAGTTTGACCAAACCATGTTGGCAAACGGGTTCAAGATAAATGAATGCGATAAATGCGTTTACATTAAAGCCAATCCAAATCACCAATTCATTATTTGTTTGTATATGGATGATATGTTGATCATCAGTAGAGACATTTCTGACATAAATGCTACGACATGAATGCTCAAGAGCAAGTTTGATATGAAAGACCTTGGAGTTGCGGATGTGATCTTAGGAATAAGAATTCATAGAACTCCACAAGGGTTGGCAGTGTCACAGTCTCACTATATTGAAAAGGTTGACAAATTCAAGTACTTGAAATTTGATATTGCCAAGACTCTATTGGACGTGAGCTTCACACTTCAAAAGAATGAGAGCAAAAGTGACTCACAGTTGAAATACACAAGAGTGTTGGGATGTTTAATGTATATCATGAATTGTACACGACCAGATATAGCATGTGCTATTAGTAAGTTGAGTCGGTACACGAGTAATCCCAATAAAATTCATTGAATAGCAATGAAAAGAGTTTTGGGGTATCTGATCTATGTTTTGCATTATAATAAATATCCCAAAGTACTTGAAGGATATAGTGATGCATATTAGATTACCAGATCAAATGAAGTAAAATTCACGAGTGGATACGTATTTACAATAGGTGGAGGAGCAGTCTCTTGAAAATCATCAAAACAGACATATTTTGCTCGCTCTATGATAGAATTAGAATTTATCGTATTAGATAAAACCGGTGAAGAAGCAGAATGACTCTAAAATTTCTTAGAAGATATTCCTTAGTGGCCCAAACTATTAGCACCGGTATGCATACGTGATAGTCAAGCGACAATAGGTAGCGCAGGGAGCATGATGTACAATGATAAACCTCGTCACATAAGATGGAGACATAATACCGTTAGAGAACTTTCCTTTAGTGGAATTATCACTGTTGACTATGTGAAGTCAAAGGATAATGTGTCGGATCCACTTACAAAAGGCCTAACTAGAGAAGGAGGTGAGAGGACATCCAAGAGAATGAGTTTACGGCTTAGGACAAGTTAGCATGACGGTAACTCTACCTAGTAGACTGGAGATCCCAAGAGCTAGGTTTAAGAAGATCAAATAAAGTTATGTCTGACAGGTTCAACATTGTCAATATCCCTATTTTATTTTCATGATGTAAACAATGTTTAGTAAATAAGGATAAGACTTATGGTGTGAACTTTTTTAATAATTATCTAAATTTGACAGATTTGACCAAATAATTTAATCTATAAGATTGAACATTTAGAAATCACCTATGTGAGGGCGAAGTGGAAGCCGTTTCAAGGAGAATGTTAGTAAAGACCTATTCTCTACGCTCTCATGAGACCGGAACGTGTTCATGGATGAAATGAACAAAACCGTGAGAACCATAAACGGTAAAAGGCTGGTTGTGTGACATGTGTTGCCTAGGTATACATTAAAGATCGACGGTTCAAAGATATCAAATCTACCGATTGATCGAGTGCATCCGATGCATGTTCACTATGGAAAGTCCAAAGGGAAACCCACTTATCCAGATACAATCTGTCTTTGCTTGATGATCACATACTCGTCCGTAAAGTTTTACAAA
This sequence comes from Capsicum annuum, assembly GCF_002878395.1. Lineage (NCBI taxonomy): Eukaryota > Viridiplantae > Streptophyta > Magnoliopsida > Solanales > Solanaceae > Capsicum > Capsicum annuum. Next base: position 1,285 of record NW_025823316.1, on the reverse strand, counting down.
GAGTAATCATTCTTCATTCATGTGGGGATTGTTGGGTTCAATTGGTGTGAATAAAAAATGAAAAGTTGATTGGAAGGGACACAACTCTTCGAGTAAAAGACACATTATTTTGGGAAAAGGTATGATTGTTTGGATGGTTGTGGCTGTTCGAAAAAGACACACTCTTTTGAATGGACGAACATGACTGTTCAGAAAGGATACACCTTTCCGACGAACCATTGCCACCTTTCGAAAGGGGTACTTAATGGCTATATAAACCTGCATTTTTCAGAGGTTTGGTACGATTTTTTCTGCACTTGAAAATATTTCTTGTCTTCTAAAATACTCCATATGATCATCTAACTGTTGAGTGAGTTCGAAGAGAATCCGATCGTTTGAGGTACCACTACAGTCGGATTGTTAGGCCATTTTATCCTGGGAGGAAAATTCCTCAACCTCGGGTACTTGAGGGGAATTATTTCCTTAAGGACACTCTGTGAATTCAGAGGACTTGGCTTTTTCTGCATCATTTAATTTTCTTTAAAATACTGAAAACACACTTCTTTGAAAGACCGTTTTTTATCTTGTGTTGAAGGTGTTGGAAATTGCATAAGTGTTCTTGATTTATTTTTAAACTTGTGTTGAAGTTATTTTGTCAAAATACAGATTTTTGTGTACTCAAAAACAATACTAAAATTAATACTCCCTCTATATATGTGACACTTTTCACCTTTTTGGGGGATTCAATCTCTTAACTATGATTAGATGAGTTAATTAAATCCTTTTTATTGAACTGGTCTTTTTTTATTTTTGGACAAAAGGAGTATGTGTTAGGACTTGCATGATTTCCTTACGCTCGCTTTACTCGCAAGTCAACTAACAAGTAACAAGACATGATTTTTTTTTTTTCACACACATTACTTCACGAAATTGTTTTGGATCATTGGTGCTATTTATTGGCATATCTTTTAATAATAGTATTGTTCGAGTCAATTTATAATGCATATTATAATTATTTAATTTAACATATACGTTAAATTTTTGATTCACGCAATTACATTCGCAATTTCACCACTATAACCATGTCATTAACTATTAATTGTTAAGACATATTTTCAAAATTTCTAAAAAATTTATTACAACTGTAGCGATAGGAGTGTAATTTGGCAATATGCGTACAACCTAATGAGCAGTACAATATAACAAATGATGATATGCAAAACTAAGAATGTACGAATGTATATTAAAGAAAGAGCTGGCTAATTTGCTACTTGTATTTGATTAACTACTTTATCGACTTAGGGTT
>NW_025823315.1:0-1042 GCF_002878395.1 Capsicum annuum | reverse complement strand
CTTGGATGATGATTACTCTGTTGATATTTGAGGGTTATTTATGGAAACCCCATTGATTTGTGTTGAACTGAATGAAAATGGCTCAAAGGGTTAGCTTGGGGCTACTCATAGCCTCAAGCACTGTGTGACGCTTCGGGACCCATTTTCTAGGGCGTTACAAACTTGGTATCAGAGCCTAAGGTTTTAAGGTGTCCTAGGGAGTCTGACAAGTCGCATTAAGTAGAGTCTTGATCATCGGTGTATAGTGCGCCACATCTATGAGCAAGAGGCTACAAGATATTTTAGGAAAAAAGTGTGATTCTTTCTTTCCGAAGTCTATCGTGCTTAAAGTGTGTCTCTCTGCTATTGATTTGTGCTCTCCTCTTTCAAAAATATGCCTCCACATCGAGCGAGAAGAAATAATGATGGTCATCAACCTCAACCCGCTGACCCATTGAATGAAAATGTGCCTCATGCTGAATTTCGGGCAGCCTTTCAGGCGCTGGACCAAGATGTTACTGTAAATGTTCAGGCCAACCTGGCCCCGGCTCCATAGCAGCAGGGAGGTGATTCAGCTGCTACCACGATCCGTGACTTCATGCGGATGAATCCCCCAAAATTCTATAGGTCCAAGTCTGATGAGGATCCACGATTGTTTTTAGAGGAGGTGCAGAAGATTACTCAGGTGATGCATGTATCTGAGGAACATAGTGTGGAGTTGGTTACGTATAGTTTGAAAGACCTTTCTTATGACTGGGTTGTTGCTTGGAGGAAAGGTAGAGGTGAGGGAGATGTCCCTACAACTTAGCAAGAGTTCCAGGATGTATTCCTGGATAAGTTTTTCCCTTCGGAGATGAGGGAGGCAAAGGTGGAAGAGTTTATGAACCTGCGACAGGGCTCTATGACTGTTAGGGAGTACTGTCTAAAGTTCAATCAGTTGGCCAAGTATGCTCCTAACTTAGTGGCTGATAATCGGGCTAGTATGAGTAAGTTTGTGATTGGAGTGTCTAGTTATGTGGTTACGGAGTGTAGGTCTGCTATGCTGAATAGTGAGATGAATCTT
>NW_025823314.1:0-3701 GCF_002878395.1 Capsicum annuum | reverse complement strand
TTGGGTTGACTTAGAAAGAATACTTGAAGAGGATTTTCCCTTATAGGTCTGATAATGATTGATGAGCCTTTATGGTGTAACTTAGATAACCTAGCGTAAATCCGAGTAGAAGTTAGTCTTGTAGAAGCAACTTTAGTATTATTGGGTGTTTAAAGTGTGATTTGACCCACCTTAAGCTTGAACTATGTAACTCCTTGGTAACCTAGATACTTGATGAGCGTCTAAATTACATTATTGAGATTATAAGGGTTAAACCCAGTTGTCGGTTTATGAATAAGGTCGATGATTGGAAAATGTGTATACTTGATTGGTTGTCTTATTGCCATGTTATGGATATCCATGGAAAGATGGTAATCATGTATATCATCTTGATACTCATGCTTATACTCCTACTCATATATCATGATGATGACTAGTAATAAAGTATGATGTTTTATGTATCTTACATCTCTATTACTCAATTATTGTAAACTTGTGTATGTTTATTGATTTGGGTCATATATGTATGTATGTTGTTGTCTTGGAAAATATTGATACTATGAAAGATGCCCAATGAATCCGGAGAAAATATTGATATTATGATGTTGCCTGGTGAATCCGGAGGAAATATTGATACTATGATGATACCCGGAGAATATCCGGAGGAAATATTGATACTATGATTATGCCTGGTGAATTTGGAGGAAATATTGATACTATGATGATGCCCGGTGAATTTGGAGGAAATATTGTTAGTATGATGATGGCCAGAGAATCTGGAGAAAATATTACGACTATGATGATGCCCGGTGAATCCAGAGGAAATATTGATTCTATGATAATGCCTGGTGAATTCAGTGGAAATATTAACACTATGATGATGCCCGGTGAATCCGGAGAAAATATTGATCTTGTTAGAAAAAAATCAAAGATGGATTTGATACCAAATGATACAATATAAACAAGAAAGGCATGAAAAACACCCCAAATCAGTCCACAAATCTTAAGGATTTGAGGACCAAGATGGAGACCACTCTCGGATTCACTACCGACAACAATATTACAAGATATAGTGGTGTATTTGACACCAAATCAGCAGCCCAAACTAATATTACCACAATATATGAAGAACAATATGAACCATAATAATGTATTAATAACAACACATGGGTTAGAAAGGAAATAATACACCACACAGCTACAAGATTACACAATGTAAATGATAGATAGGTAGACATACACTACTACAAAGAGTAAGAACCTATGTGTATATTAAACACAAAGATCCTTACTAATGGTAGTAGTAACACCTACACTCTTCGAAGAACACAAGAGGGACTCAATCCGTCTAGAACCAAACGATCCAAGAAAACAAACAACAAAAGTGATTCCACACCTATGTTGTTACCTAGTTTTGGCTAAGTCTCTATGGAAGAGAGAACTTGTGTGTTTCAAGTGTGTTATACAATCTTCAATATATAAAAACTAAATCTAAAAACCCTACAATGTTCCTTTTATAACTATTACAAAATATAAGTTAAAATGACCAAAAGACCCTTTAAAGAGTGGACACCTATCTAGTGTAATTTATGGGCTAATTTCGGTGCATTTTGGGCCTCTTTTACACTTTAATTGGACATTCCCAGGCTCAGGTCCAACCCACACTCTCCTAAGTCCATATCCGAGAGTATTCCCGTATAATTTTTGATGATAAATGGAGGAATGGCGATACTTGGGATTAGTTGTTTCTTGTAGGCTATTAAACTTGTAAAGTGTGATGTTTGGCCTTTAGCCTAGAACCTTGGATATTTCTTCTTGAAGTCTCATGAATAACATGAGAATACTTTAGTTTCTCAAGTAGTTGAGAATGATGTTGTTGGATAACCTTAAGAGTATGTAACCTATTTATGACTAGTTATGAAATGGCATTAGTGTTTGGTGACTTAGGAAGGTTGCTTGAAGAAGATTTTTCTCTTATAGGCCTAGTAATGATTGATAAGCCCTTATGGTGTGATTTAGATAACCTAGCCTAATTTAGGGTAGAAGTTAGCCTTGTAGAAGTGAACTTTGGCATTATTGGGATTTAGGTATGGGACTTGACCCACCATAAGTTTGAATGATGAAATTCCCTAGTGACCTAGATATTTGACAAACATCTAAATCACTTTATTGAGATTATAATGGTTAAACCCAATTGTCGGTTATGTATATGGACAATGGTTGGATAATATCTATACTTGAATGATTATCTTGTTGTCATGATATGGATAGCCTTGGAAAGTCTTTGAATTGAACTTATGGTTATTCTATAACTTAACTTATCGATTAGGTCACCAAGAACCTCTAATTATGTTTCCACTCTTGCGATGAACTAAGTCTGATGATTAAGCTAATGCTGATGTGAACGATTTCCCTTTTGGGTTAGTATTGTGAAATGTGAGAAAAAAGAGGTGAGTAAAAAGCATGCACTTGACTTATCATTAACTTGCTAATAAACATGATAACCTTGGAAAAGTGGTGATTGCGTATATCAATTAGATATTCATGCTCATGTATATACTTATAGTATTGTAATAGCCCTTCAGGTCATTATCCATGTTCCTTCTTATCCTCGCCAATATAGCTCCTCCATAGCTATCCCAAGTCATTAGTGACTTGCTGGAATCAATAGTTTGGTTATTTTGGTTACTTGATGGTTCGTTTGTTTTTTAGAACCACTTTTCCAATTTGAAGTCTTCGTTGATTCTAAATGGCCGCTAAGTGAAAACTTCTGCAAAATAATTTTGGATGCAAATTTTAACTGTGCCAGAAGCTATGTAATATAGATTTTAGGATTGGTAGACCCTTGGTTCGGATCCCACAGCACTCGAGCTCATTTCTACTCGTTAGTCAAAAAGTCAAAAATCGGAATATATAGGTATGGGACCAACAAATGGCCTAAATGACCTTGGGTGAAAAATACGATTTATCAATTCATCCGAAATGTCGAATTTATTATGGTTACATAGGTCGTTTGTAAAAAATGGAGTCCGAATGACTTTGGAAGATCAAAAATAAGTTTTAACCTTACATGCTCATTTAAAATTGTATAAAAGGCCCTTTAGGCCATTTTTGGGGCATTATTCATTTCTTTGAAAACCCTAGCAGCCATGAGAGATTGTTGACTAAAAAATGATTCTTGTAGGTTGATTAGATTTTTTTGCTACAAGTCTATGGTAAGATTCCTTCAAATTTGGAATTAATTTCTTGATTTTTAGACCCAAAAACCCTAATTCTTTGAGGATCAATTGTAACCACAAATATATTTGATTTACTCAAATTTCTGATGGGTTTTATCTCCCTAATAATATTTAGACTATGGGTTGGTCTCAGAAACTCATTTTTTCGAAGGTGGGACCATTTGGGGGTTTGGTGTCATTTTGGACCCATGGCATGATGGTGCCATAATGGGTGTTGTTGTTCTTGTATTGATGCTTAGATTATGTTATTGATAGCTTGGATCTTGGAAGAGAAAGTTTCAAGAAAAGAGAAGACAAAGCTTGTTGGTTCGAGAGGAATTAGACTCGAGGTAGGTTAGGCTTACCCGTAATTAGATTGAGCTTGGTTGTAATATAATTATTGATATCTTGTGAGATTGGGTGGGGTTTTTAGATGATAAATGGTTGAATGATGATACTTGGGATTAGTTGATTCTCATAGGTTGTTAAACTTGTAAGAGTATG
>NW_025823313.1:0-1585 GCF_002878395.1 Capsicum annuum | reverse complement strand
CCTAGGGCTTGTTCTTGAGAGTTTTTGAGAGTAATTGAGTATAAGTTGCTGAATTATGGCAAAATCTTGTGTTATAAGGTTTATATATGGTGGGAAATTCACTCCTCTTAACCCTAGGAAACGTATTTAATTTCGAAGAAAATTTCCCAATTTTCATCCTTGGCGCGACGCGCCACTAACACACCAAGTCGCTAGAAATGACAAATGGGAAACTGCACGGTGGCGCGACATAGAGCTATCGCGTTGCCACCTTGTCTGGAACCTGGAAGTTTGGCACGACGTGCCACTAATGCGGAGCAATACTGGAAATTGAGAATTTCCATTTGAGCTATCTCCGTGACGTGCTGAAGGCTCAGGTGATATATTATCCCACTAAAAAGGCTCTAACTCTTTACCCGGTTGTCGGATTTGGGTGAATTTAGTATCAATGGAAAGCTTATTGAATATGTGGAAATGAAAAAAACTAAAAATCTTGAAAATGCCACATGTACAAAAGTGGATTCATCTTTCAAAGAAAGCTTCCAACATTCTTAGGAAACTTTTCAAGCTAGGAAAAGTATGAGGTATTACAATATCTCCCCCTTGAGAACATTCACCCTCAAATGAGACTGAGTGAGAGGGAAAGAATACAAACTGGCATACATACTAAACATGACTAGAAGGAATATGATTTCATGACTGACATGACTGATGATCTGAATATAACATACTAAACATGCATATCTGAATCATGACTAATAAGCTCAATTCATATATATCTGATGCATGACTGATAATTGACTTAGGAGTGCATGACTGAATATTCTGATGAACTGAATTTCCCGCAGTGAGAATGCATGTCTGATGTATAATTACATGACTTAACTGATATATAAATGCATGAATGAATATGTAGGAGTACTTAGTACTAAGTTTGTAATGGGGATCTGAGCATGAACTGAATACTAAGTTTGTAATGGTAGTTTGAACATAGAACTGAGTAAGTTTAAGAAAACTATTACGTGACTGAAAAATATTGATGACCTTATGGTTATGCTAGAAGTATGCATGAGCTAGAACCTGAGAACATGACTGAGGCTGAAACACAATACATAAACTAAATTTCATGAACTGAACTAAGACTCTGAATACTTAGCCCACAGCTGAGGTTGGGACTTTGAGGGTCAACTTATGATTACCCTCTATTATAAACTAGATTCCTAATTCAAAGAGAAACTTAATTTAAGATATGAGAGTGTTGAGGAAATAATGGGGTATCTCTCCCTTGGGACACTATGTCCCTCTAAAAATGCTTACCTTACTGAGATACTGGGGTGATACACAGGGCATCCACTGATTGATTCATGGCTAAAACTTTAAATTTAAGCCTATGCTCACTGGCATGACATGAATACTGAAAGATGGGATACTTTTCCTAAAGCATCTCATAGCATCCTACACGTAAGTGTGGTGCACAACATACGCATGTACAAGACTTTTCTCGATGTGGCTTTTCAGACTTCTTAGGACACTATTGAACTTTAATCTTTGATACTTAGTTTGTAATACCCCAAATCTGGTACCCATAATGCTACATGATGCCCAT
>NW_025823312.1:0-5418 GCF_002878395.1 Capsicum annuum | reverse complement strand
AGAAATCAACCACTTTCTCCATAAAAACACTGCCTTCTCTGCCGCTTCTTTCACCTCTTTCTCAATCTTGATTCACTCATCAACTCCCATCACCAAGAAACACTCCAAAACCAATATCGAAGCCTTAGTTCCATTCTTCATTAGCACTCTTTGCTTCTTGTATTTTTAAGAGGATCGTTCTTTCAATTTTGCTGTTAATGCACCTTTAATTGCATTAATCACTAATTTATTGGATTTAATTATTTATTTACTGTATTAAAATGAGAGAAAAAAGTCAAAAATCTAACAAAATAAATAAATTGGTCTCCTGATCATTGAGGCATGACACATCAGTAGCCTCCAATGATCCCTTTATATATATATATATATATGTGTATGTACCTATAGATTATAGGTAATCTATATAGTGCATTTACAGTTTCAGAACTAATTTGTCATATTACCATTAGTACATTAATTTTAGAATTCAGTTGGTATATCTATAATCATATGGTCATATATGCTGCAATTTTGTATTTAATGTAAGTCTCGTTTCACTTCTTCGTACCAGTTGTGAAGAAATTTAACATATATTTTAATGGTCTTTCTGTAGCGTGATTTTTGAGTTTCTATAGAATCTTTAGACATATTTCTTGCTTATAAATATCATTGTGTGTTTCTGTGGACTATGCCATGATGTATTATGTATTAGTTGTGGTACGTAGCTACTTCTCCTCACTCCATGTATATTATTTGATAGTCCCCTTCCAAATTAATTAAGATTTATTTAGACTTCTATTATGATTAGGACAGAATAAGCAAATCAGAAATGAAAGAAAACAAGAACGACAACAGATTTATGTGGAAATTCTTACGGGAAAAAACCACGGGCAGTGGCAGAGGAGGTTTCACAATAATGGAGAGAGAGTATAATATGGTGAAGGTTGAATTTTCTAAATAACGAAAATAACCCACTAAATCACACTAATATAGTACATCCGTTAGTGTTCTACTAAATCTCTCGATCCCTACTCTACCACCATAGACCCTATTAAAAATCACGAACATGAGTCGCACCGTGAAACTTTCAGGGCCGGACCAACAAAATTCGGGTCACAACTCTAACAATCTCCACCTTACCATAAATTCAAATTCAGAACTCAAATCTATTTCAAGACAAACTGTCCACCTCTTCCACAAAATCCCCTAAGGTCACATCTTAACATCTAATACCAACCAAGTCCAAGCAATACACAAAATTGTCACTTAGTAATGTCTTGGTCATCATATCAGAAGGGTTATCATGGGTACTAATATTTTTTACCATAATATCACCATGAGCAATAATCTTACGCACAAAATAATACCAAATATCGATGTGCTTTGTCTTCTCATGAAATATCTAATCTTTCATAAGGAAGATAGAACTTTGACTGTCGCAAAAGACCGTAGTAATCTGTAAGTCTTTTCTAAGTTGACAAAGCAACCATAATCTATAAGGTAGCTTTTTAACTGATAGCACAACCGCCAATGGTGAAAACATAGCCTTTAAAGGATCTCCTTTTATCATGGTCTCCTGTAAAATCAAAATCAACATACCTGATTACTCTATCTCTATTATGCTCAAACTACAAACAAACATTAGCAAATCTATGCAAGTATCTGAAAATCTACTAAACTTCTTTCCAATGTTCTTTGCTAGGATTTGTCATGTATCTGCTAATTATACTGATGGCATATAATAAATCTGGTCGGGATCACACCATCACATACATAAGAGACCCGATGAAACTATAGTATGGAACTCAACACATATAGTCACGCTCATCATCTGTCTTTGGAGATAAAGTGGCTGAGAGTTTGAAGTGAGCTACCAACGGAGTACTGACAGGCTTGGCATTTGCATATTGAACCTGTTAAGCACTTTCACAATATACCTTTTTTGACTCAAGTATAAATTACACTTCTCTTTATCCCTAATTTCTATGCCAAGAATCTTCTTTGCTGGCCCTAAATCCTTCATCTCAAACTCTTTGCTGAGCTGGGCTTTGACTTTTATTATCACTCTCATATCCTTTGTTGCACTCAATATATCATCAATATACAAGGGAAGATACATGAACTAACCATTACTTACCTCCTTGAAGTAGACACAACTATTTTTACTACTCCTTCAAAACATATAACAGGTCATAAAAGAGAAAAACCTTATATACCACTGCCTGGGTGACTGTTTTAAGCCATAAAGATACTTTTTTCAGCAAGCATACATAGTACTCTTTTCCTGAAACTACAAAGCCCTCCGGTTGCTGCATATAGATATCCTCATTAAGTTCTTTATGTAAGAATACAGTTTTGACAGCCAACTTCTCAAGATCAAGATTATACATGGAAATAATACAAAGCAAGGCTCGAATCGAGCTATTCTTAACAACTGGAGTAAACACATCTGTGAAGTCAATATGTGGAACCTGACTGTAGCCTTTAGAAACTAGCATTTCTTTTTATCTAGCATTTTCAACTCCTGATGTTCCTTCTTTCTTTTTAAATATCCACTTGTAATGGACAACTTTATTATCTTTTGGAAATCTCACCAAATCCCAAATACAATTCTTATGAAGTAATTCCACCTTCTCTTACGTAGCAATTATCCATCAGTCAGAATCGTCACAACTAACTGCCTCTGAGTAAGAAGAAGGTTCTTCACCAGAATCAATACCTGTAATACCCCATACTTTTCCTAGCTAATTTCATCTAAAAAATGTCTAGTATTATTTTTTAAATTGAATAATGGTTATTCCATGAGTAATTTTCAAGATTTCCTCTCTTTGTTATGTGGGAAACTCAACAAGCTTTCCATCAACATAAGATTTGCCCAAATTTGATAACCGGATCAGAAGTTATGACTATTTCAAGTTTCCATCATAAAACAATACCATATTAGTCAGTGGTGCGCCGCACCATAAGAGGAAATGACATTTGGCGAATTTCAGTAGGGGTCTGCAATTATGGCGCGTTGCACTAGGGCCCAAATTCAAAATTGTCCTTTTCTAGTGACTTAGCGCAATTTCCCCCGCGTCACTCCAAAGTTCCAGGTCGCAAAAGAAGGGGCAATGTGATGGCTCCGCATCAAGCCAGGGGTTCAGTTCGGAAAAGTTTTACTAATATTAAATGACGCATCCAGGGTTAAAAGGGTTAACTTCCCACCCCAATTTAAGCCATTTAACATGTGATTCAACCACTTTTCACCTAAAATACACTCTCTTCTCTCCCAAACATCTCAAGAACAACCAAGGGATTTTCATAAAAGATTCAGAATCAAGAATTTCCTCCATCAATCTTCACTAAATCATGAACTAAGGTATGCGAAGTGTTCATTTATGGACTCCTTTCATCCATGAAGCTCAAGAATCTCTTTTATAAGTTTAATTTTATGGATTATGAATTTCATGTTGGATTTGTTTTGTTTATGTTAAGAATGATGAACTGAATTCAAATCCATGTATATTCATGTGAACCTATGAATAAACCCTAGATGATGAGATTAGAGATGAGTCATGATGATTAATTGTTGTATAATGTTGTCTACATATACTATTCTTACGGTGTGTTTGATTAAATGCCTAGATGAAGAAACAGTGCCCAACTAGTATGATATCATGAAATCCCCATGTATGTACAAGTTATGCCTATCATATGTTTTTGATGGAATGCTTCTATAAATGTATTATGGATTATGACGTTAGTTATATGTTCAAGTAAGTTATGTTTGGTCAGGTTTCCTTCCATCGAGTCCTGAGGGTACTTTTACCCAAAATATTAGTTGTGTGCCTAGAGCCATATCATGTTTCCACGATACTCTCAGTCAAGCTATGAATCCTTAGACTTCAGACAGTCTTATGACTCAGGAAATCTCCATGATCTCATAAACTCAGTCAGTTGTCAGATATCAGTAATATTCCTTCAGTCAATGGAATTCAGTAGCTCAATCTATATTCAGTGCAATAAATTATATTTAGTGTCTATTCTGATGGGAGTATAAATTAGCACCGATTGAACCCAAGGATGGGAACTCAACTATTATATGAGGGTGTGATTCTTAGAAGTAATATTTGTGTTCCAGAACTATTTAGCCAACATAGGTTGAGACATCATAGCCTACTATATGAGGGTTGATGAGGTGTCTTAGCCTGCTATATGAGAGTTCCCAGTATTCTCACTCGAGTTACCTGTTATATTAGGGTAACTCATATATTGTCTTTACAAATGGCGTGGTATTGACACCCTTTCAATTAGAGCATAGATTGGACCCCAATTCAGATATAATACATCATTTAGGGCATGTCAGTTAGATTACTACCTCTAACAGTCTCAGAATCAATTTTAGTAAAAGAACTTAGATAGTTCTTCTGAATTTATGACTGTCACATACAGTCGACTCATGTACAGAATGGAACTCACATAGTTCCATCAGATTCAGGACTATCAGATATAGTTACTCATGTTATTAGTTATATTTAGATTCAGTAATCGTGTTATCACAGTATTAGTGTCAGCTATTATGTCTCATCCATGTATTTTCATGCTCATGATAGTAAGTTAATTATTATTATTGTTCATGCATATGAACCCCATGCATTCAGACTATCTCATATGTATACCAGTACATTCAAAGAACTGACGCATTTGCGCTATGGTGTCTTATACCATAGGTTCAGAGACACGAGCTCCAGAGCAACAGTAGATTCCAGACAGAGTTAAAAGTGAGTCCTCATCTTTAGAAGACATGATTATTTCCCCATTATATATGTAATTAATTTATTAGTTAGAGTTAGCTGGGGACATGTCCCATCAACTCCTTACTCAGACAGTTCATTCAGTTAGAGGCTTTATAGACTATTATGTTTCATACTTCAGTATTTTTAAGTCTTGTTTTAGGTATTCTATTACCCCACACAAATGTTATATCATTCAGATTATGTTCAGTATTAAACTTATGGCTTATCAGTTCATGTTTCTATATTATAAAGTATTTTATGTTATATACAGGTACAAATATCAGTCATAGGTTAGCTTGTGGTCCTTTGAGGTTATGAGCACCATGTAGCATTTCGGGTACCAGATTTGGGGTGTTACAAACTTGGTATCAGAGCCAGGTTCAATAGAGTCCTAGGAAGTCTGGAAGCCACATATGGTAGATTCTTGTACATGGGTGTGTTGCATGCCACATTTATGTACAAGAGGTTATAAGATGTTTAAGTAACAGTTTCCCCTCTTTCAGTATTCATGTCATGCCAGTGAGCATAATCTCAAGTCAATCTCCCAGTCTAATCTGTTTCTGTCTTTCTTCTATAGAATATGCCTCCTAAAAGAAGAAACAGAAATTAGTCAACCCCAAATTTGAAAGATCCTTTAGGTGATCATGTTTCTCATGCGCAG
>NW_025823311.1:0-4115 GCF_002878395.1 Capsicum annuum | reverse complement strand
TTAGAGCCAAAGATCAATAAATCATCAACATATAGGCAAATAATAACGTTCGAATTATTCCAAGACTTATGATATATGCACTTATCACACTCATTTGTTTTAAACCCATTATCAATCATGCAAGAATCAAACTTTTCATGCCATTGCCTTGGTGCCTGTTTCAAGCCATATAGGGATTTATTAAGTTTACACACTTTATTTTCTTGGCCAGCCTCAACAAAACACTCGGGTTGTTCCATGTAAATCTCCTCATTTAGATCTCCGTTTAAAAAAGTGTTTTTATATCCATTTGATGAATTTGTAGATAAAAAATTGCCGCAATAGCAACTAAAAGTCTAATGGATGTAATTCTAGTTACCGGTGAAAAAGTATCAAAAAATTCTAGGCCTTCTAGTTGTTTAAAATCTTTAGCCACTAGCCTAGCTTTGTATTTATCAACAGATCCATCCGGTTTTAACTTTTTACGTAAGACCCATTTACATCCAATTGTTTTACAACCCGGTGGTAAATCAACTAGCTTCCAAGTTTTATTGGAAATTAGCTATTCCATTTTATCATTTACAGCCTCTTTCCAAATGGCATCATGTGAAGACAAAGCTTCTTTTAAAGTCAGTGGGTCATCTCCAACATTAAAAACATAATAATTAGGACCAAGGTCTTTTTCTACTCTAGCTCGTTTACTTCTTCTTAATTCAAAATCATCATTTTCTTTATTTTTCAAAGTAGAAGTAGAAGAACTAGGTAGCATCAAAATATTTTCTTTAGTCCTATGACCCCCACTATTTTTAGAATCAAAAGAAAATTTATTTTCATGAAAAATAACATCACCTGATTCTATTATCACACTATCTTCAAGATTTAAAAATCTATAGGCTGTACTATTTGAAGCATAATCAAGAAAAGCACAAGTAGTAACTTTTTCACCTATCTTAGAGATTTTAGGATTCATTAACCTTACATAGGCTAAGCAATTCCAAACTCTTAGATATCTCAAATTTGGCTTATGACCTTTCCACAACTCAAAAGGCGTTAATTTGGTCTTTTTATGAGGCACACGATTCAACACATAACAAGCGGTCAAAAGAGCTTCACCCCAAAAACTTAAAGGTGCACAAGACTCAATTAACTTGGCATTAGTTAACTCAACCAAAGTTCTAATCTTCCTTTCAGCTACACCGTTAGATGCAGGAGAATAAGGAGGAGTATTTTCATGAATTATACCCAATGATCTTACAAAAGAATTGAACTCAAGTGACTCATATTCAGGGCCTCTATCGCTTCTTATTCTTTTTATTTTTCTATTAAACTGATTTTCAACTTCATGGAGGAAAGTTTTAAAATTCTCAAAAGCATCACTTTTATTTTTCATTAAGTAAACATATGTAAACTTAGAAAAATCATCAATGAAAGTGATAAAATATCTATTTCCTCCACGAGTTAAAATTCTACCAAGTTCACAAATATCAGTATGAATTAATTCTAATAATTCAGTTTTTCTTTCAACTTGAAAATGAGGCCTTCTTGTGATTTTCGCTTTACTACAAGCCTCACATTTTTCAAAGTTCTTTTTGATCATTGGAATTAATCCTAAACTACTTATGATTCCCACATACCGTTTATTTATATGACACAAACGAGCATGCCAAAAATTAGTAGAAGAAAGCATGTAAATAAAAGTATATGTTTTATTCGTTTCAACACTCAATTTGAACATACCATCACATGCATACCTCTTTCCCACAAAAATATTATTTTTCACACTGATCAGATTCAATAATCCGTTTGAAGCCTGCTTTATTAAGAAGAAAACTAGACATCAAGTTTTTTCTCATGGAAAGAGTATAAAGTACATCTTTTAAGATTAATACCCTTCCGGAAGTAAACCTCGACTCGACATCTCCCATTCCAAGTACTTGACTTATGTGTGAATCTCCAAGCATAATGGTTTTGGGCTCCTCAAATTTTGTATATTTTTTAAACCACTCTTTGTCGTAACAGACATGACGGTTTGCACCAGAGTCAGCCCACCATCCATCAACATTCTCCACCATGTTTATGTCTATTATCACTGCCACAAAAGTTTCTTCGGTAACGTTTGCCTAAGGTTCAGGCCCACTGCAGCATATGTTTCACCGGTCCAGCAGTAATCTTCTTGACTTATCCCCTCTAGGATACAACAACCTTCTCACAACAACTCAACAACTCTGGACAAGAGTTGAGTTCAAAGCTCCACAATAAAAACACCTCCATCCAACTAATAAACTCTCATAATTGACTAGTTTTTTGTGAACTCTACATAAACTTGTATCTTGTTCTTGGTATATTTGAAATGAGCTGATTGATGTTATATTTTAATATTCATTCAACATTGGCTGCCTGCAATGACCAATTTGGCTGCCTAATTCATTCAACTTTGGCAGCCTTATTTATTCAAAATTGACAGCAAACCTAGCTGCATTTTTCAGCCTCCATAGCTACCTCATTTATTCAACTTTGGCAGCAACATTCTTTCAAATTTGGCAGTTGTATTCTTTCAACAATTGCTGCATTTGTTTTTCCAATTTGGCTGCAATTTTGATGTCAAAAATTTCTGCACACCTATTCATTTACTTTGTCAAAATTGGCTAGAGAAAAATCTGCTCTTCAATAGCATTTTTGATGTCACTAATGACATCAATGTAGGCTGTTTTTTGCCTATAAATATAAGAGGTTTCAGCTCATTTCAAAAACACCAAGAACAAGATACAAGTTTATGTAGAGTTCACAAAAAAACTAGTCAATTAAGAGAGTTTATTAGTTGAAGGGAGGTGTTTTTATTGTGGAGCTTTGAACTCAACTCTTGTCCAGAGTTGTTGAGTTATGAGAAGGCTGTTGTATCCTGGAGGGGACAAGTCAAGAAGATTACTGCTGGACCGGTGAAAGATTTGTTGCAGTGGGCTTGAATCCCCTTAAAAGAGCGAGATATCCGCGCCTCAGCCAAAAAAGTAGAAAATAATCGTTTTTATTTTCTTCAGTTGTAAGTTTATTGTAGTTTCACCATCAAACTTGTATCTTGTTCTTGAAATGAGCTGAAAGCTCTTCTATTTATAGGCAAAAATACAGCCTACATTGATGTCATTAGTGACATTAAAAATACTATTGAAGAGCAGATTTTTCTCTAGCCAATTTTGACAAAGTAAATGGATAGCTATGGAGAAATTTTTGACATCAAAATTGCAGCCAAATTGGCAAAACAAATGCAACAATTGTTGAAAGAATGCAGCTGTCAAATTTGAAAGAATGTTGCCGCCAAAGTTGAATGAGGCAGCCAACTTGGTCATTGCAGGCAGCCAATGTTGAATGAATATTAAAATGTAACATCAATCCCCCACTCATTTTAATATTATCAAGAGAGTCTACTAGCAGAAGGAAGACATACCATGCATAATGAAGGTGTGCTCTGCATTGAATCTTCACTTAGTAAAACAGTAATTTCTACTCCAGAGTCGTAGTGGTCTCTGACTTGAATATGACTGCTTGGGGGAAATAAAAAGTTACTGTTTACACATAATAGTCAAGGTGTTGACATGAGCTTTTTAGCCAGCACGTTATGGCCTTGTGCTATCCCGGTTTTAATGAGTGTCTTTTGAGAATGAGCCTAATTCTCATAAGAAGCGACCTACCTCCACTCACATAGGTGAAATCCGTCGATAGTGCTCATGTAATTTAGCACCCCACTCATACGAGCTACAGATTTTCATTAAAAGTTTAATAAACTTAACCTCATAATCATTACAGGCAAATGCACTCACATCATAGGGATGGATTAATAAATAGTGCATTTTTCACAACAAGTCATCATGTGATTTGTTTTTCCCATTGAACCTGGTTATAGGATCTCTAGTCCTCAGGTTGGGTTTCCTCACATATGACTCAAGATTCAATAGGCTTCAATCCCATCCCCCTCGATGTGCTCCAGACGTTTTCTCTTGCTAAGGCCTTAATCAACAGATCTGCAAGATTATCACAAGATTTGACATAATCAACATTAATAGTACCATTTGTCAAATATGATCTCACATTACTGTGTTTTCTGCGTATAGGTCTGGATTTATTGTTGTAATAACGGTTTTGAA
>NW_025823310.1:0-2250 GCF_002878395.1 Capsicum annuum | reverse complement strand
CATTACTCTATTCAGCTAGGGGCCACTAAGATGTACTGCGATTTTCACGAAATCTATTGGTGGAGTGGGATGAAAAGAGATGTTGCAGAGTTTGTGGATAAGTGCTCTACATGTCAGCAAGTTAAGAAAGAGCATCAGAAGCCTACTTGTCCTATGCAGGAGTTCAGAATTCCTACTTAGAAGTGGGAAGTTGTGAACATGGACTTCATGATGGGTTTGCCTCAAACTCATCATCAGCATGATTCAGTCTGGGTCATTATAGATAGAATGACCAAACCAACTCTTTTCGTACCAAATCATACCTCTTTTTCAGCTGAGGATTACGCCAATCAATACAATAAGGAGTTTGTTAGATTGCACGGTGTTTCGTTATCAATTATCTTAGACAGAGGTACCCAGTTCACCTCTTATTTTTGGAAATCATTCCAAAAGGGTCTTGGTACCTAAGTTTATCTCAGTACATCCTTTTATCCTCAGATAGATGGTCTATAAGAAAGGACCATTCAGACTTTGGAAGATATGCTAAGGGCATGTGTATTTGATTTCAAGGGTAGATGGGATGGCCACTTGCCTTTGATTGAATTTGCATACAACAACACCTGTCATTCCAGTATTCAGATAGCTCCATTCAAAGTTCTCTATGATAGGAGATATAGATCTCTAATCGGTTGGTTCTTAGTTAGTGAGGCCTCAGTTGTAGGTCTTAACTTAGTATTCGATGCCTTAGAGAAAGTTTAGTTAATTAGAGAAAGACTCCGGGTTGCTTAGAGCCAACATAAGTCTTATGCAGATGTTCGTAGAAAGGATCTCAAGTTTAAGATTGGTGACTATGTCTACCTCAAGATCGGTCCCTTCAAGATTCTCAGTCATTTTGGCAAGGTAGTTTATGAGCTCGAATTGCCTTCAGATCTAGCCGTAATTCATCCAGTCTTCCATGTCTCTTTGCATAAAAAGTGCATAGGTGACCTATCAGTCGTAGTCCCTATTTAGAGCATCGATGTTCAGAACAACCTCTCTTATGAAGATATTCCATTTGAAATCGTAGACTATCAGACCCATAGATTGAGGAACGAAAAAGTCCCTCTAGTTAAAGTTCTTTGGCAAAATCAGTTCATGGAGGGAGATACTAGGGAAGTAGAAGCAGATATGCATACCAAGTACTCTCACCTTTTTCTCGTTGACTTAGATAAAGCTCAAGGTAGTAGTTCTTCTTAAGCTTACTCGAATTCATGATTAGTGTATATCACGAACTTAGTATTCAGTCTCATACTCGTGTTACCATGATAAGCTTGGTATCAAGTACCACCTTATCTTCAGTTATGCATTGATATATCAGATCATTTATATAGTTATGCATCAGACATGCATTCTCATTGTGAGAAAATTTAGTTCTTCAAAACTTTCAGTTATGCATTTATAAATAAGTTACGCATGTTTAGTATGTTATGTTTAGTTTGTCAATCATGTCTGCCATGAGATCATGGTCCAATAATTAATTTTCAGCTCATTGTTTCCCCTCTTAGTCAGTCTTATTCGAGGATGAATATTATCAATGGGGAGATATTGTAATACCCATGCTTTTTCTTAGCTAGAAAATCATCTCAAAGATGTTAGAACTTGCTTTGAAATAAGAATTCATTCTTATACACATGTTATTTCCAAACTTTCACTTCTTATCACGTGCAAAATTGAATAAGATTTCCATCGATATATAATTCGCCCAAATCCAACACCCAGCCCAAGATTTAGAGCCTTTTTAGTGATACAGTATTTGACTTAAGCCTTCAGCGCATCGCGAAGATAGCTCAAATGGCAATTGTCAAATTCCAGTGTTGCTCCGTGATACTAGCACGTTGCGCTAAACTTCTAGGTCATAGACAAGGTGGCAACGAGATAGCTCTGCGTCACGCAATTGTGCAGATTCCCAATTGTCAATTTCCAGTGACACAGTGTGATAGCGCTGCATCGCGCCAAGGGCCCAACTCTGGAAATTTTACTAAAAATTTAATGTCGCATCCAGGGTTAAAAAGGGTCAACTTTCTACCCCTATATAATACCTTTAACACGTGATTTGACCAATTTTCACCCAAAACATATTAGTTTCTCTCAAGTTTAAGTCAAGGACAAGCTAGGGTTTCTATTGGGGATTCAAATTCAGGAAGGTTTCACCATCAATCTTCACGAAATAAGGATCTAAGGTATGCATAGTGTTCATTCATGGGCTTCTTTCATCCATGAAGTCCTAGAATC
>NW_025823309.1:0-1222 GCF_002878395.1 Capsicum annuum | reverse complement strand
CACATTGGTTGGGGAATGGACTGGTGGTTTGCTTATATGGACTTGGATAACCCTCCCCTCTTGATCTAGCTTTTGAGGTTGAGCTAGGCCCAAGGTTCATTATTGACATGGTATTAGAGCCAGATTTATTCCCGTTTTGGGCTCCCGGTCGACGCGCCAGTGCCAGTTAGGCCTGGGCGTGAGGGGGGATGTTAGAGTGGGTAAAAGTCTCACATTGGTTGGGGAATGGACTGGTGGTTTGCTTATATGGACTTGGACAATCCTCACCTCTTGATCTAGCTTTTGAGGTTGAGTTAGGCCCAAGGTCCATTTCTTTGACAATTCATCATGAGAAATTATTTGATCTTTTGGCACGTGTTGGAGCCCTTATCAAGGAGGTATCAACTATCGGTCATGACTTAGAAGAAAAATCAAGGAATGAAGAGAGTATCGATGAAACATGTGGTGCGAATCTAGACTTGCTGGAAGAAAAAATGGAACTCGTCAAGGAAGATCTTGGACTATCTGAAAACCCCGGACTAATATCACTGTTGCTTCCCTATGAATGATGGACCGCTCTTCATGCATCTTCTACTCATCCACTTGAATGATCTGCTAGAGTCCAATTGTTATTCAATTGCTTTGATAAAGGATGACATTAGACTGGTGAAAGAAGCCCTTGAATTCATAAGATCGTTCTTCGTGAATGTTGAGCAAGGATTGAATAAACATCTCTGGGCACGTGTTTTAGATGTGGCATATGAGGTAAAAGAGGTCATAAATTCAATTATCGGACGAGATAATGGTCTCTTACATCTTATTTTGTCACTTCCCATTATGATAAAAAAGATCAAGCTTATCAATGAAGAAGTCTCCAATATATCGGAGAAGATTCCCAAGAACAGGAGCCTCACTGTAGTAAACTCTACCAAGAAGACAGTTGAAAGCAAGTCATTGACGGCTGGTAAAATAATTGTAGGTTTTGAGGAGGAGACAAACTGGTTAATTAGTAAGCTCACCAGTGGGCTAAAATATCTTGATGTCATTTCAATCACTGGTATTCTGGGTTCAGGCAAAACAACTTAGGCGTACAAGGTATACAATGATGAATCAGTTTGCAGTCATTTCGACATTCGTGCATGGTACACAATCGACCAAGAATATTATGAGAAGAAGTTGTTGGTGAAACTTTTTACTCAAGATACTGGCTCGGATTTGAAGTTCAGTGAGGATATTGATATTG
>NW_025823308.1:0-1335 GCF_002878395.1 Capsicum annuum | reverse complement strand
ATATGAAATGAAGATTCACATTTGAAGTCTTTTATAATAAGATGGTGTCTCCTAAACTTAAAAGCAAACTCTACAGAATGACGATTAGACCAATTATGTTGTATAGGGTGGAGTGTTGTCTAGTCACGAATTATATAGTGTTGTATAATGAAGGAGGCAAAGATGAGGATGTGTGATTTACTAAGAGAGATGGGTTAGGAACGAGGATTTCGATCAAGGTAGAAGTGACTTTGGTAGAAAATAGGATGCATGAAGCATGGTTGAGATGGTTCAGACATGTGATGAGAAGATGCATGGAGGTCCCAATGTGGAGGTGTAAAAGGTTGGGTATGGATGGATTCAAGAAGAAAGAGGTAGATAAAGAAATATTAGAGAGAGGTAATTAGATAAGATATGTTGCAGTTGCAGCTTACTAAGGACATGCCGTTATATAGCAAGGTATAGGGGCCATGAATTAGGATTGAAGGTTAGTAGGCAAGAATGCATCCATACTTGTCACGATCCAAAATGGGCACGTGATGACACTTGTCAAGCCCTCCAGAAAAGTAAACCTAACCCAATCCAAAGAACAAGAGTTAATGGAGTTCAAGAGATGTAACAGAAGAACCTATAGAATCCCAAATATATATATATATATATAGACACACACACACACACGAGACACAAGTCTCAAAAATACATCTCAGGTCTGGTTGTCATCAGTACAAGCCTCTATACAGATTCAACTAATAATAATACTATGAGTCTAAAATGTCTTACATATGAATAGAAACATAAGACATAAATGGATAAATCTGAGATATTCTGAAGTCTATCAACCACTAACTCGACCTTCGCAATGTAAACTCTGACGGAATGCCATCTACTATCTATAAATTGAACTAATACCTACACGGTGTGCAGAAAAATAAGAAAAATAAAAGAAAAGCAAGGGTGATTACAAAACCATGTGTACTCAACAAACAACATAAATAACCTACTCTAATCCAAAGTGATGGCGAGAACTACCATCCCAACTACCCAAGGCTTCTCCCAATCAATCTAAATCCAACAATTAGACCGTTTCATCCTAATCCAAGTAACCCAACACAACGGTCAACAAATTTACCAAAAATAAGGTAGGCATACTAACCTGGTGATTCAATACTATTCATTCCATGATCAATCTATAAAAAAGTAATTTATGAAGAAGACACGCTAATAAGATATATCAAGATTAATCAGTTATGATCAACTAAGTAATTTAGGATAAAATTATGGAGAGGGTGCATATATATACTTGTGTATTTCACACTACCAATAAGGCTACACATTTAAATTTCCTATCAAGCCTCA
>NW_025823307.1:0-2656 GCF_002878395.1 Capsicum annuum | reverse complement strand
CAAGTCATCACTACACTCTTCAAAACTTTATTTCTAAGCTTCTTCACGAAAATTTATCCTTCTAAACATAGTCATCAAAGGTTTTCATACATCTTGAATTCCCTACAAAATCACATGAAATATAATAAAAAATAACAATAGTTACTTATGAACTTATAATTAATTCAAGTCAAAAGCCTTAAATGTGCTAGCACAAAGTTGGCACATCAACTATTGAGCCTTTAGAATAAGTTTACTTCTTTTCTTGGTAAATTAGGATGTATTTACCTCTAAATAATGATTAATGGCTTTTGGATATTTTTTCCTTATATATATGTATATATATCTAATATTGGTCCTTTAGAGATTCTATTTCCTCTTAGCTATGATAATTGTCCTATAGAGATGATATTCCTCATAGTCAGGATACACGACCTATAGATATTAGATATCTTATAGATGTGATATGCCTCATAGTTGTGAGTTATACTTCATTGATGTATTATGACTCCTAAAAGTGAGATTTCTCCTATATTTGAGATTAATATAGATATGCTTTATTGATTATAGAGATATTATACCTCGTGAATATGCTATGTCTTTTAGACATGAGATAATTTATATACGTGATTATTGATATGAGTTTAGGATACGTATATGGGCCTAAGGTCATGATATTTATTTTGTAATAATTCCAGACACATTAATGGGCCAAAGGCCATGTTATGATATTGGTTGGATATCTGGGAACTATTTACCCTTATAAAAGGATATGGTTGTAGGTTATGAATATATATTTATATACACATCTCTCTAGTATGGAACGGAGAAACATGTAATATGATACTTATGATTCTGTTGTTTGAATACTGGTGATGGCATGCATAGATTCAGCACATTCATGATCATTATATCGGAAAATCATTCGATTCTGGTTAAGATATGATCTTATGCCTGTTCCTCCTGATTAAGGGTTAAAGCCCACTTTTCATCATAAAAACAATTTTTTCCCAATAATAACTACTAACTATATGGATAATATATATATATATATAGATGTATGTATATATGTATATATGTATATATAAGAGGCTAATAATGATGTTTTAAGGAAATGATCGAGATAGATTTTTGTCTATGATTTGACACCATTATTTACTCCAATCATGAGATATTCTGATTCTTTCTACACTTTTATAATAATTTATTTCTGAAGATCCTCCGGATAATGAATTTATGGATTTACATTATTTTTAGCCATGGATTGAGTTAATGCACCTATTATATATATTTTTATAATTATGCTGATATACTGATGGTCGACAAGGCCAAAAGATATTGTGATGATATATTGATACGCGTTAATTGTTGAGGATGTGGTTATGATGATATCGATACCCGAAAAGGCCAGAGGAGTATTATATTGATGTGCCTATAAGTACACCTATCGGTTCATGTCCGGCTAGTACTCTGTATGATACTTATATATATATATATTTATATATATGCTTGACAAGGCTGGAGGGTGATTATTATAATAATGGTCATGATGATTATGGTTATGATAATGATGGGTATGATGATTGTATTAAGATATTATAGATTCTATTGCATTCATACTTGCATATGTATCGTCTATCACCAGTATGCGCCTATATCTATCATCTCGTCTAGGAGAGTTGCATAGATATGGGTGATAACTATGCCTTGTGTTATTTTATATTGATTGAACCTTATGAACTTATGGTAGTGGGGGTACATGTAGGCTTGGCTAGGAATTTAGTTATCTAGTATAGATGGTTATTCAAGCTGTTATTAATATTGTTACTATTATTAATATGTTTATTGTTATATCTAGCTTATAATAGATTGGTCATTGACTCTTATCAAGATTTGAGGCATGATTCTGGCCTCTTCTATCTTATGATTTCATTATTATGCAATATTAATTCATGATGATTCCCTATAATACTAAATCCTGATAGCATTATAATAAGGACATAAAATAAAGATATGATGATCTAGGTTATGCTTGAGTTGTCCTCACATCTATATATATGTTTATATAGCTATATGTAGCTTTGGTATTGCGATATATCCCTTTCTACATTTGTACATATTGTATATTCATTCCTTTCCCTTGTAGTATATTGATATAATCTTCTTTTGTCCTTTATTTGTACAATGGTTAGGGATATACGATATAGTGTTGAGAATCCTGAGTATGGCTGGAATAGAACTATGGATGGAATAGAATAGTTCACCTTTGATACTTTCTCAGCCTTATTATGTTCACCACTTGGACATGAAGAGGATATGATATCCTTATTATATCATTAGCGTGTTATATGATTACTGGATTCTTAGGTGTAGTTTATATTCTTTTTATATGTTGTATCTATCTGCACTTCTTTAGATCTTAGTTGGTAGTTACCAACTGAGTACCACCTGTTTGGTACTCACACTACAATTCTGAAGCCTGCAGATTATAGTATGGGTTATCTGTATTGATTTGTGTGTCATACAAAGAAGCCATGGTTCGTAGAGTTAGAGTAATCTCCTAATGTTTGGAGTATTTCTTACTCTATCTTATGTTATAGAATAGTCTCCATATTGTATTCGAAGATAAGTTATATCGGTGTAATTCCCTTGTTATTTCCCTTTTGTACTCATCTTA
>NW_025823306.1:0-1717 GCF_002878395.1 Capsicum annuum | reverse complement strand
ATTTATCCCAAAGCTTTCACATGAAGCTGATGGTCTTATTTTTCAGGGTTGGGATGATCCTTATGTTCCTCGCACGCACGAGGGTCTCTTGAAGTGGAAATGCCCTGAAATGAACTCGGTTGACTTCCTGTTTGAGGTGGTCCAGGAGGATCGTGGGTTGCTTTATCTACACAAACGAGGGAAGAAGAAACCAATGGACGGGAATAGAGTTGTTTTCCCAGACGGTTCTGATCCGTCAGATTACTCTGGTAAAATAATAGAGTGCTCTTTTGATGCCATTAACGAAACATGGGTGTGGATGAGGACCAGAGTCGATAAAGGAACTCCGAATGATTACAACACGTACAGAAAGGTGATGAGAAGTATTACTGACAACATCACCGAACAAGTGTTGTTGAATGAGATCGCTGAGATTATTGAACTACCAATGTATGCGGTTAGGATACAGAGTGCAGATACCCAAGCTCATGTACGACGCAGATGAATGAATCGGTGGAAGCTAGTGATCGATTGGATCATGTATATCAATACAAGGGTATTTACGAGCATCCTTAGTACCTAAGAAGGTGTTATAAGAAGGTGGTCATGTATATTAGTTGTGTTAGTTTTCTTTCTTTAATTTTTTTTTTCTTGGTTACTGTTAAGTTGTCCAAGGTAGGTTTTCTTCCATAGTAGTGAAACGTCAAGCTCTATGTTATCTATTTCCCTGTGAATATAAGTTTATTCTACTACTAAAAAGAAAAAAAATCCTCCCAATTCATCGTTAATGAGCTAAAGTAATTGATAGAATAGTTAAGTTGATTGGACCTTACATCAAACTTAAAAACAATGCAACAAAATTGTGGATAGTGTAGCAAGTTATCCATTGAGACCTCCAGCTCACTGGCCACAAATGAACTAGCTAGGCCGTATCCTACTAA
Source organism: Capsicum annuum (assembly GCF_002878395.1). NCBI lineage: Eukaryota > Viridiplantae > Streptophyta > Magnoliopsida > Solanales > Solanaceae > Capsicum > Capsicum annuum. The sequence goes on along the minus strand of NW_025823306.1, from coordinate 797 downwards.
TGAGAGACATTAGGCTGATTTAAGTAAATATCCATATACATTTTATTCTTATTTTAAAAAAAATATGAGAGTTAATTATCTTGTGAATAACATTAAACTCAGAGTTAAATATTTGCTGCGTATAATACCCAATCCAACCCGCAAAATATTGTACCGTCATCTAACGTTTGCAATAATTGGTAGAAATCTTTAATTATGTCTTAACTTATTTTGTTAATGGCATAATATGGAAATATGCCTTTTAAGTAGATATCAACTTGCATCCATGGCTCAAAAGGAACTTTTAGACCGTATTTAAAACATTCGTAATTATAAGAGAAGTAAAGAATATTCCTCCTTCCGTTTAAAAAACGAATAATCTTTTTTTATTTGATAGAGAGTTTAAAAAAATAAAAAGGACTTTTGAAGTTGAGATAATACATTAAAACACCCCTAAACTTGTAGCCAAAATTTACTTTAGATCCTAAATCAATCGAGCAATTATTCACCCCTTAACAACTTTCAGCTGCATTCAATGATCAGAGAGGCTTCTTGTCTTGTTAAGTGCATGTGCGTTTACAAGCGCTTTGGCTTTTCCACGGACGTTCCCAATTCTTTACCTAATCTGGTTATGGGCGATGAAAAGAGACCGTTTCACGTAATACTTCAAATGGATGGATGACAAAATATCTACAATTATTGCATAGAAAATGCACAAATAAATTTTTTAAATACATACAATAAATTCTATAACCCAATTTATAATGTTAGTAAAATATTAGCAAGAGATTTAAACATAGGATCGGATTTTGTTATAG